>NC_084612.1:20910724-21128224 GCF_033978795.1 Nerophis ophidion | reverse complement strand
AATACTCCCAAAACTTTGCATGTTTGCGTGTATTAGGAGACGGTGTACGTCAGTGGTAAACTTCGCCTTCTGGAGCACCGCCAGCAGCGAATCAGCGAGGTCCGATCCAAGTACCAGTGGTTGAAGAAAGAGCTGGAACAAACCAAACAGTACCTGATGCTGGAGCCGCACACTTGGACCACAGAGTGTAAGTGTCGCAACGCTTTTAATTGTCCATCGATAATTTAAAAAAGTGTGAGTGTGTACGGCAGTATTAATTTTGTTAACTAATAATTTTCGTTATATTTATCGTCATCAACCTATTTTAAAATAAGACCACACTGAATCAAAACAAAGGCACGTTAACAAACACATGACAAAATTACCTGACATTTTGTCGCCGAATAAAAACAGGATGAAAATGTTCATGTTCCAATCATATTTAATTTGGTTTTGTTGAGGGGTGGGACAAGTTTGGAATGTATGACAAAGGTGTGCAGGTTTGTAACAAAGGAGAGCCAATTAGATGCTTTTCCTTGTGAGATGAGGAAGTTTGATTTCTTGCCGCCAAAACAATAGAATATATGGAATTAACGTGCTCCACAATATAATATGTGTACACCTGGGTGAAAGTGAAGAGGACACCTTTTATTTGTGACGCTGTATGATGCCATCAGCAGGCGAGTCATCATCGATCGTGACATCGACACAACTGTAAATTAAAGCTATGTGTATTTGCTACTTCCGGTTCTCCTGAGCTCATAAACAAATTATAATGATGGCATGCATCATAACTCCGGTTTACAACACACATACAGTGGGGCAAAAAAGCATTAAGTCAGCCACCGATTGTGCAAGTTCTCCCACTTAAAATGATGACAGGGGTCTGAAATTTTCATCATAGGTACATTTCAACTGTGAGAGACAGAATGTGAAAAAAAATCCAGGAATTCACATCGTAGGAATTTTAAATAATATATTTGTAAATTATGGTGGAAAATAAGTATTTGGTCAACCATTCAAAGCTCTCACTGATGGAAGGAGGTTGTGGCTCAAAATCTCACGATACGTGGCCCCATTCATTCTTTCCTTAACACAAATCAACCGTCCTGTCCCCTTAGCAGAAAAACAGCCCCAAAGCATGATGTTTCCAACCCCATGCTTCACAGTAGGTTTGGTGTTCTTGGGATGCAACTCAGTATTCTTCTTCCTCCAAACACGACCAGTTGAGTTTATACGAAAAAGTTATATTGTGGTTTCATTCTCCCAATTCTCTGCTTTATCATCCATGTATCCATTTTGGTATAAACTCAACTGGTTGTGTTTGGAGGAAGAATACTGAGTTGTATCCCAAGAACACCATACCTACTGTGAAGCATGGGGGTGGAAACATCATGCTTTGGGGCTGTTTTTCTGCTAAGGGGACAGGACGATTGATCCGTGTTAAGGAAAGAATGAATGTGGCCATGTATCGAGAGATTGAGCCAAAACCTCCTTCCATCAGTGAGAGCTTTGAATGGTTGACCAAATACTTATTTTCCACCATAATTTACAAATAAATTCTTTATTCCTACAATGTGAATTCCTGGACTTTTTTTTTCACATTCTGTCTCTCACAGTTGAAGTGTACCTATGATGAAAATTACAGACCTCTGTCATCATTTTGAGTGGGAGAACTTGCACAATCGGTGGCTGACTAAAAACTTGTTTGTACCTGCTTTGCCAGAGACATAGCATAAAACATAGAAAACGTGCCTGAAAGATATATATTGGCATTACCTTTGCAGCAAAAAATGACTTATTACATCATTCCTAACCACAAGGTCATACTAATTTTATGTTAAGCAAATGCTTTGCAGATAGTCTAAATAAAGGTGTTTTTAGATAAACTTTATAAAGAGGCCTTATCTTTTACACTTTATATATTAGTCGACTAAATTTACAGTAAAATGTTGTGTAATGTCATTGATAAAACTAAAGTAAAACTAAATTAATTTAGATGACTAAAACTAAATTAAAACCTGTAGTCAATATTAACAGTGGTGTGTGTTGATCATGTTCCTGCACAATGATGTGGGCAGTGTTTAATTTACTCGCTAACATCAGCTTTTACCCAAAGATTGACATAATGTTTTTCCAATCACAGGAGGAAACCAAGTGAGTGTGAATGATAGTACTGAGAAGTGGAAGATATTTATTGAATTAGATAAATAAATCATCAGAAACATGACAGTGTGTGTAGTCGACTTGGTGAGGCATTTTGAGTGCATCATTGCTAGTCTGCACCAGACTGGATCAAAATGAGTCATAACAGTCAGCTAAGGGTGATACAATGATATCTAAATGGCAGACATTTTGACATGAAAATAAGGAAAAGCTGCTGATGGTGTGTTTGACGGAGCAGCTTGAACTCTCCAAAGTAAATGCTGTACATGATTACATCAATTTAAAAAAACAAACTAATGTAGTTGTTTGTAATACGTTCTATTGTATTGTTTATTTTTAATATGCAAGTTACATGTTAAAAGGGTGGTGGTGGCGGTGGTGTGTGTGTGGGGGGGCAAGCATAAATTGATTTGAGTTCATTTCAGTGGCAACAATGATTTAAGATACAAATGATTTGCGTTAAAAGCTTGTAAGTTGAGGTAATACTGTACTTAAAGCCTTATCTAACAAAATACAATAATCATGTTTTAACAAAGATTTCAATCTGCGGCAATTGAGAAACTCTTTTGACATTTTAATTTAGAGTACATTCGAATAGCAAAAATAATACTGTGCTACTTGCTATCTGACTGATTTTCTGGAGTTTACTTCGAGTCTTCTATCTCATCAAAAAAACAAAAAATAAAAAAACATAAAAAATATATATTTTTAGGCTGCTTCCTAATACACTGCTATATTATTACATTTGTGTGTGTCTGGTAGAGTATGAATGGAAGTCAGGGGTTGTCTAATATTAATGTGTGAGGGTCAACTTGTCCAACATTAACAGGTGATGAACCTTAACCTAGCTGCTAATGTCAACATTTACACATTAACGACAAATGAAAGGAAAAGTAGTACAGTAGATAACTCAATGTGCCTTTGTTGGAGGGTTCATTGTGGGGGCAACAAAAACAGGGGTCACAAAGTAGATGCGGCTAATGCGCCGCTTTTCCTCGGGTGAGCGAGGACAGACGTGGACTGCAGGACGTGATCCGACTCCAAGAGAAGATTGTCAGCGCGATCACATAAAGAGGGACATCACAGCCTCGTTACAAATATGGAGTGCAGGAGAAAAACCATAAGCAGTGACTAGACTGTCAATCAACACAACACAGCCCTTGATGACATGATCAAAGTGTCATTTCAGGATCAGTGGAAAAAAATACATTGACATTGGATCGCAACATCATTTGACAACGCTGACATTTTTTTAACTTCACGCCTCTACACATCACATCATCCAGTAGAAAGCAATCATTCTGTCAGCAATTTTACCAACATTCTCTGCAAAATTGCTTAAGTACATGCTGATAGACCATAGAAATGTAGTGCAATGGAAACCGTTTTCCCCCCATAAGAAATATTGGAAATAAAATAAACTGTCAACATCATATAAAGTAACTGCAATGGTTTAAGTTTAAGTGATTGTATAAAAAAGATCAAACCACAGTATATTAACACTAAAGTAAAATAAAACAAAATAGCTCACCCTTTGATGAGAGATGACAAAGACGTGGCATCTAAGTGGAAAGGGAGGCTTTTTGCAGGTATCTTTGTGTCTGTCATAAAAGTGCAAAAAGGGTTAGAAAGTGTAAAAAACTAATTAAATGAACTTTCACATGCATCTTTTAACATTCTTGGCAGCCATACAAATGTACAAATAAGTTAACATACTTGTAAAATAAATGATGAAAATGTAATGCATCTAACCTCATTATAATAACTTCAATAGAACTATCGATTAATTTGTTTGATTAATCGAGTAATCAAATAAAACACACTTCCCTTAACATGTATTTTAAGGAAATAGTTACTAATTAACATAGATGTTGTCAGGATGCTTATAATTTCTTGTAAATGCACATAGAATTGAAATTGCACTTCTGCCATTGGAGCATCACTATACATACAGTGGGGCAAAAAAGTATTTAGTCAGCCACGGATTGTGCAAGTTCTCCCACTTAAAATGATGACAGAGGTCTGTACTTTTCATCATAGGTACACTTCAACTGTGAGAGACAGAATGTGAAAAGAATATCCAGGAATTTTAAATAATTTATTTGTAAATTATGGTGGAAAATAAGTATTTGGTCACTTCAAACAAGGAAGATCTCTGGCTCTCACAGACCTGTAACTTCTTCTTTAAGAAGGAAGCTCTTCTGTCCTCCACTCGCTACCTTTATTAATGGCACTTGTTTGAACTCGTTATCTGTATAAAAGACACCTGTCCACAGCCTCAAACAGTCAGACTCCAAACTCCACTATGGCCAAGACCAAAGAGCTGTCGAAGGACACCAGGAAAATAATTGTAGACCTGCACCAGACTGGGAAGAGTGAATCTAAAATAGGCAAGCAGTTTGGTGTAAAAAAAATCAACTGTGGGAGCAATTATCAGAAAATTGAAGACACAAGACCACTGATAATGTCCCTCGATCTGGAGCTCCATGCAAGATCTCATCCCGTCGGGTCAAAATGATCATTAGAACGGTGAGCAAAAATCCCAGAAACACACGGGGGGACCTGGTGAATGACCTGCAGAGAGCTGGGACCAAAGTATCAAAGGTTACCATCAGTAACACACTACGCCGACAGGGAATCAAATCCTGCAGTGCCAGACGTGTCCCCCTGCTTAAGTCAGTGCATGTCCAGGCCCGTCTGAAGTTTGCCAGAGAGCACATGGATGATACAGCAGAGGATTGGGAGAATGTCATGTGGTCAGATGAAACCAAAATAGAACTTTTTGGTATAAACTCAACTTGTCGTGTTTGGAGGAAGAAGAATACTGAGTTGCATCCCAAGAACACCATACCTACTGTGAAGCATGGGGGTGGACACATCATGCTTTGGGGCTGTTTTTCTGCTAAGGGGACAGGAAGATTGATCCGTGTTAAGGAAAGAATGAATGGGGCAATGTATCGGGAGATTTTGAGCCAAAACCTCCTTCCATCAGTGAGAGCTTTGAATGGTTGACCAAATACTTATTTTCCACCATAATTTACAAATAAATTCTTTAAAATTCCTACTATATGAATTCCTGGATTTTTTTTTCACATTCTGTCTCTCCCAGTTGAAGTGTATCTAGTCATCATTTTAAGTGGGAGAACTTGCACAATCTGTGGCTGACTAAATACTTTTTTGCTCCACTGTACATTACTCATATTAAAAAAGTGGAAAAAGTTAAAAAAAAAAAGCCTTTGTAGCCTAAAAACAATAAACAAAGAACCAAACCAAACAAAACGACTCTGGTAAAGTATGATAAATTGAGTGACAATGTATTCGACAATTTAACACATGCATATTTGAAAAGGTATCACTTAGAGCAGTGGTTCTCAAATGGGGGAACGTGTACCCCTGGGGGTACTGGAAGGTATGCCAAGGGGTACGTGAGATGTTTTAAAAATATTCTAAAAATAGCAACAATTCAAAAATCTTTTATAAATATATTTATTGAATAATACTTCAAGAAAATATGTATGTAAGTTCATAAACTGTGAAAAGAAATACAACAATGCAATATTCAGTGTTGACAGCTAGATTTTTTGTGGACATGTTCCATAAATATTGATGTTAAAGATTTCTTTTTTTGTAAAGAAATGTTTAGAATTAAGTTCATGAATCCAGATGGATCTCTATTACAATCCCCAAAGAGGGCACTTTAAGTTGATGATTACTTCTATGTGTAGAAATCTGTATTTATAATTGAATCACTTGTTTGTTTTTCAACACTTTTTTAGCTATATTTATATCTTTTTTTCCAAATAGTTCAAGAAAGACCACTACAAATGAGCAATATTTTGCACTGTTATACAATTCAATAAATCAGAAACTGATGACATAGTGCTGTATTTTACTTCTTTATCTCTTTTTTTCAACCAAATATGATTTGCTCTGATTAGGGGGTACTTGACTTAAAAAAAATGTTCACAGGGGGTACATCACTGAAAAAAGGTTGAGAACCACTGACTTAACAGAAATGATGTTGACAACAATGATGACAAATGGTTTGCATTAACATACAAACTGTAGATGCCAACACGTCCTCACATGTTTGAATAGAACAATCGTTATGCAAGTCAAACATAAAATAGCGTCAGCTACCAAAATAGACTTTCACTTTGTTTCTGCTTGTCTGCTGCTCTAAAATATGCAGGATAATTTGTGACAATGCTGCATCATTGATGTTGTGTTATTGTGAAACACCAGCTTCATTTGACAGTGCAAACATTTCACTTTTAAACCATAACAAAACCCTTCTCTCGTTTTCTTTGGGCCCTTAGTGTTCTTCACACCTCGTCATTGTTTTTCTTTGAGCCAGCTCTCTTTATCGGCACTCCGCTGTCCCGCCACACACACATGCAGGCACGCGCACGTTAACAAAGACGCACAGACGTTTTGAGTCACTAGAGAAAAGCACTATACAAATATAATTCAATTCACTTCACTTTTCTCACTCACTATCACACACACACACACACACACACACACACACACACACGCACACACACACACACGCACACGCACACACACGCACACACGCACACACGCACACACGCACACGCACACGCACACGCACGCACACACTGTTGTATTTGTTACCTTCTGGAGACCTCCGAAGAATGCCTACCTCTTTCGGACCAACCTTTCTGGATATATAAAAATTTGTATTTACAACATTAATAATATATACATACTATGCAAATATAAACAAGGTAAGCTTTTAATTTATATTTTTTCTTTTGAATTTATTGTTTATAATTGTTTTTTAATCTTCATTATTTACTTCACGTTATTACAATATATATATATATATATATATATATATATATATATATATATATATAATACTGTACTACTACTATATACATATTTATTTTATTTTTCTAATTAATTATGGCTAAAGGGGGTGCATTTCAATTTCTTACACACACTTGTTCTTACAAATGTTGGCCAGAGGGAGAGCACTTCAATTTTTCACACCGACTTGTTATTTTATATGTTGACCAGAGGGAAAGCATTTTTAAAACCGACAGTCTATTTGAAAAATCCAAATGAGACTTTCTCCAGTAGATGCAACGTTTTTTTCTAAATTGGGACCATGATTTCGGTCCTAACTTGTTCACCAGTTCCCATATGGAAAGTACTTTTCCTTGTTGATGTCTCAAGAAGGGTAGAAATACAAGAAAACACATGCACACGCACAGTCTTGCAAAAAGAATGTCTGCATAGCTTACTCATTAAACAACTCATCAAAGCAACAAAATACCAATTGATGCTTTTTTCTAATCAAATTGATCAATTTAAACAATAAAGTTAAAGCAGGAAAGCAACCAAACAGTCAACCTGAACATCAAAAACAAGATCAGTGTTTCAACTTTAAATGAAAGTTCACTTCTGTTACACATCTTCAGGAGCGTATTGTTATTGTCTTGTTACATTTTTCATGTTGAGGCAGCTACTCCTTTTTGAATAAATCTTAAGAAAAAGCTAACTGTTGCTATTAATTTGGTGCTTGCTGAATTGGCGTTTTCTGGAACTTTTCTTGCTTCATAAGCAAAGTCGTTACTCATAAACGGCGATATTACCTTTCAAACTGAAGCCTAACGAGTTCTCTCGTCTTGTGTACTAGTCGAGCTGCAGCAGGTCTTCGAGGTGGACTCCTTGGAGTATCTGCAAGCTCTGGAAACAGTGACGGACAAACTGGAGACCCGAGTGAACTTCTGCAAAGCTCATCTCATGATGATCACGTGCTTTGACATGGCGTCCAGACACCGGTAGACGGAGGACACGGCCAGGTGGAGGATGACTATGAAGGATGAACTCACCTCACGTCTCCTTCAGTTGTAAGTAAGCAGAAGGACGTCCAGTTGGAGGAGGAGAGAGACGAATCTGCGAGATTTATCTCACTGGGCTGCAAACAAGTAACTTTACCTTAGGAATGTATGTACCACCATACTGCCATCTTTTTCTTTTTATGTTAATACGGACAAAGCCGTGAAAAGGTGTGACCATTTTGGGGGAGCACTTTCAAAAACTGTCAGACAAAAGTCTGATATTGTTGTGGCAGTTCTTTAAAAACAAAAAACGACCAAGGGGACGAATACATATGATAAAAAAAGTGCCTTGTTAACAATTGAACACGACTATAATCTGCATACTGCATAGTATGGTGCTAGCATAGTGAAAAAAAGATTAGTGTCTTTGAATTCTTTGCCATAATGTGATGTATTACTGTGGCTCATTGTTTCCATATATGGGCACACGTACAGTGTGGTAGACAGTGTGTTTGCAGGTCATTGGTTGTGAGACTTAAAATAACAAAACACTCCAGAATGTGAATGCAAGCTTATTTACAAAAAGGGACCAAAAATATGTGTGTGAAGTTTACTATGGAGAAACTTCAGCACGTCTTGTTTGAATAAGGACATGTACAAGCTAGGCTGTGTTCACACTTGTAATGAAATAACAATAATAAAAGATACTTGATGCGGACAGTAGGTCCAATTTGCTTAGCATTCACTAGGTCAACTGTTTTTTAACTCAGTGACCCAAAATATAAGACAACCCTTCTTCTGAAAGACCAGTTATTGTAAAAAAAAAAAAAATCAATAGTCATACAGTATCAGTGAAATAATTGGTGGATTACAGAAAAAAAAAAAGATAGATCAATGTCTTACCCGCTAAACAGTTAGAAATTAGCATTATAACCCAGGCGTGCTCAAGAAAATCGATTCCCATCAAAATAGCGATTATTATTCATAAAGATTAAAAATGTATTCATAATTTACTTTAAAGATCGATAATAATAAAAAAAAACATTCAAATTCTTTAGAATATATTTTTTTAAATACATTTTTATGCCATCTCTGTGCTTACTTGCTGTGCATGTATGTAAAACTACGTCAGAAGCCTGCAACTTCTTTTGAAACAGGTTCTATTATCATTTTTTTCTCTACACAAGATATTGCAAGAATCGAATTGAATGGAGAATCGGGCCCCAAAAAATGGTTGTAGGAGTCTTATCCCTATCGTGCTTGACGACTTCAGAACAAGCAGGTCTCTGTACACAACTGCGTCTCTCCAGGCCACTAGTTAGTGTGAGTGACAGGAAGAAAAGCTTTGCTTTGCTGTGGATTTTTTTTTTGTTGTCATCACTTGTTATTCTGCATGTAAAAATTTATTGGCCACTGAATAGAACACAACACGTCCTAATCAAGACATTTTTTTTGGACCAAATCTTCCATCTTCGTGTCCATGGAAGGACAGACACCTGCACGAAAGATGGCGTCACAAGCAGTGCAGTGTGTTTGTAGGAGTCAACATAGCTTAAATTCTTGTCGGTCCTAGTCCTGGTGCATCTGCAGCATTTTGGAAGAGTTTTAGCAACATTTTTTTAAGCGAATTAATTCCCATAGGAAATTAAGAAGGTAGAGGACAACACTTGTGGCAGTTGCAGTTTGTGTGGTACTTAAAGGACGTCTGTTCCGTGAAGCATGTGGGTGAGAAGTCAGAGCCAAGAGTTTTTTTTGCTTGTTTATATATTTTTAAAAGGGACAATGCACTTTGATGGAAACAATAACACTTGTCACTTATAGTATTTATCCGCAGTCCCTTAACATAAATACCATAAAAAATGGATAAACACAAGCCATAGCAAGAGTTACAACAAAATGGTTTTGTTGAAATAGTTTTTGCATGTTGTTCCATTCCAAAATAACTTTTTTCACCGTTTTTGGTTCATTCCTTTTCCATTCCTTCTTGCAACATGCTGCAATAGATCGGATGAGCGAGACCTGAAGGTTCCTACTAAAGTCGCATCGGATATCGGATTTTGACCACATACAAATTACCATAGGCCTGATTTGAAAAAAACGCCATTGTACTAGTCACACTAACATGGAAATAATCAGATCCATGTCACATTATGGCAGACATCTCTAACATGCCATATTGTGGCCCTTTACCTCACTTCATAGTTTAGGGTAATTGCGGCCCGTGCCCCCTAATAGTTCAATATATTACTAGACACTAACAACAATAACGGTACAGTACAACACAAAAATGATAGCACAACAAACAACACAAAGATCAACCTCCATTAAGCAACCAGTAATGTCTCTGACCATCTTTTGGATATGAAATCAAAATATATTTTTATGTTAAATTCAACATTCATGAGGCCTCAAGGCCAAATAGAGCTTATATAGCTGCAGGTAGGAGTAGTTAACTAATTTAGTCACATGGTCAAAACATATTTCTAAGGGCCTGATCTACTAAGATCCATACGCACTAAACAGCTAATGCAAGCTATAAAATTGCATGTACAATAAATGGGTGTGTTGCATGTGATCTACTAAGACTGCATGTACAATTGATAACTGGTGCAGACCACCTTATTTAAATGAGGTTTTTGCGTGTAATATGCGGCTTTCGCCATGGAGACACTCATTTACTGCACACTCATGTCATCGTGCTCTTCTTACCTGTTGTGTTTTGCTATGTTTTGAAACACACAACAGACATGCAGCACTTTTTTATGGGCATTTTAGAAGCAGTACTGCAGTGGTTTACAACAGAGCACACTTTTTTAGCGCTGTAGTTGCGCTAATGGGAGATTCTGGCACTAACTGTGAACCTGTGTTGGAATGTTCCAAGCGCAAGAAAATGCATATTGCAATATGTTTTTTTACATGTCTATGGAAAAAAGAATGTCATTAAAAAAGTCTGCAGACACCTACATGCATATTTTTTTTTACATAAGTCCCTTAAATGATCCTGCAGATATATAATTATAAAATGATATTGCAGAACATTTTTCTTTTTGACATTCATATATGTTGACACACATACGTAGGCTGGAGCTGCAAAGAGATTGCTTCTTTTCTCACAGCTAGTTCTGTCAAACGCCAGTTTGCACGTCCTTTCTAGAAATACTAAATACAATATTGACAAAAAAAAACAGCAGCCACAGAACACTTTTAGTCTTGATAAACAACACTTTGTGTGCTAAATGATTACATATGCATTTTTTCCTCCCAGTATTGTGGGCGTTCTGATGATCAGCATATATTCTACTTATTCAAGAAGACAAGACTGTCCGCTAAGAGACACAATTCTCTGCGCACAAGTTAAGCTTAAAAGACCAACATTGCGTGTGCTGTCTAGTTTGCACATGTTTTGAAACACACTAACCTTTAGTAGATCAGGCCCTTAGTGCGACCCAGCCTCAGTCAGACTCTACGTCCAGCGACCCCTAGGTCATTTGAGTTTGAGATCTCCGCATTACGAAAGAAAAAAAAAAAGTGAATTGACCTACAGAGACTCTTAGTTTCCAGCGGTTCAATGTGTCACAGCTGCATCTCTCCGAGTCGTGTGTGTGTGTGTGTGTGTGTGTGTGTGTGTGTGTGTGTGTGTGTGTGTGTGTGTGTGTGTGTGTGTGTGCGTGTTCTGGCAATGCTTACTTAATTGGGACATCGCTCTGTTTACCAGAGGTGTGGACTCGAGTCAGACTCGAGTCATGAATTTGATGACTTTAGACTCGACTTGACAAAATGTAAAAAGACTTGCAACTCGACTTTGACTTTAACATCAATGACTTGGGACTTGACTTGGACTTTAGCCTTTTGACTTGACATGACTTGCAACTTTCCCCAAACCCCAACGATTAAAAAGTTATTCAGGAGCGTTCCGTATCTTCCATTGTGTATGCATGTTGTCATCATGTGTGCGATGACAGCCTGTGCGCTACCTGTCAGTACAACAGCCAATCAAATTACATCCACGTTATTTTCGTCACACAGCATTCATCCAATCAAATTGCAGGAAAACCAAGCAGAACTGCTCTCAAACAACAGAAGAATAAGTGAGGAAAATTATGCCATAAAGTGTTTCGTTCGGGCATTAAAACTACGACTTGGTCAACAAAACAGGAATTGCCGTATGCAAATCATGCGGTTGGAAGATTACAGACGGTGACGCATCAATTTACAACTTCATTCGACATTTGAAGTTGCACAAAGAAGGGTATGTTTTGAATGTAAGCTAACGTTTATTGGCTGAGTAACGTAACTTTTATTTGTTGTGTAGTTAAATCAGTGAGGCTGTAAACTCACTGCTAACGTTAGAACCATAGACATCTTATAAGGGTACGCAGCATCGAGCGCTACTGCCTATTGCCGCAAACGAGATGCGGGGCCGCCATCTTGGAGTGGTGATCCGCCCCACTCAGTGCAATACATTTGGCAGGAGCAATGAACTGTCAGTGCATTTAATTCATATTACCTCACTGAATACCACTGATACTCACGCGCTTTTTTGTCATTCGTGTAACTATGATAAAGGACACATGTCTTGGCGTGTTCATAATTTGCTTAACAGTAACCGAATATTCTTATATGCTATAAGTGACCAGACGTCTGAGATCAAAACTGGGAATATAATCCCAGAGAAGGGGGGAAAAAATAGTTAGCTATTTTTAAGTTAAAGAAACAATATGATTAGGTTATATATACATGCGTGTATCCTACATAAACAATGTATGAATACATTAGATATCTATATACAGTATTTAACGGACCTATAGACCAGTGGTTTTCAAATGGGGGTACTTGAAGGCATGCCAAGGGTTATATACATGATATATATTTTTAAATATTCTGAAAATAGCAACAATTCAAAATCCTTTATAAATATATTTACTGAATAATACTTCAACAAAATATGACTGTAAGTTCATAAACTGTGAAAACAAATGCAACAATTCAACATTCAGTGTTGACAGCTAGATTTTTTGTAGATATGTTCCATAAATATTGATGTTAAAGATTTCTTTTTTGTGAAGAAATGTTTAGAATTAAGTTCATGAATCCAGATGGATCTCTATTACAATCCCCAAAGAGGGCACTTTAAGTTGATTACTTTTATGTGTAGAAATCTTTATTTAAAATTTAATCACTTTTTTATTTTTCAACAAGTTGAGCAATATTTTGCACTGTTATACAATTTAATAAAACGGAAACTGATGACATAGTGCTGTATTTTACTTCTGTGTCTCTTTTTTCGAACCAAAAATGCTTCGCTCTGATTAGGGGGTACTTGAATTAAAAACAATTTCACAGGGGGCACATCACTGAAAAAAGGTTGAGAACCACTGTTATAGACTTTATCTCTGTTGCTGCAACAGCAAAGAGTTTATTCTGTCTTGACACTTTGTATTAATATTTTCTATTACATTCTTCCCTTAAATAATTATGTTTACAGTGATTGTTTTGTATGTATTTTTCATGTGTGTTGCTTTGGATAAAAATGTCTGCCAAATACTTAAACATATATAAACACCTGAAAGTCTTTATTTCAGCTAAAACCAATAATCTGTTTCACTGGATTCAGAATAAAACCAAATTCTGTCTTACTCAACAAAGTTAGTATTTGAATATTGTTACTTGAAGACTTATCTGTGGTTACAATAAAATGAGAATGCATCATAATCAGTGGCGGCTGGTGAATTTTGTTTTAGGTTGGCCTGAAAGTTTGTAAACCACATACCTATAGGGGGGTCATCCTCCCCCAGAAGATTTCTTTGTGATTTTCACATACAAATATTGTGGTTCTTTGCTCCTGCTTAACTCTGTGGTAATATTCTTTTCACAAAATACAACCAATAGTATGTTAATGTTAAATCTTACTTGTGAAAAGTAATTCCCCAATTCCTATTTTCAACAGTCCACTCATTTGAGCAGGAAAACGCTGAATACCAGCCCAGCATCTTTGTTTTCTACCTCTCAACTGTCAGTTTAGGCTGATTGCCGGCTCCTCATCACCACTTCAAGATGGCGGACAAACTGCTTGCGTCACAGCAGCCAATTCTGCGTCTACTTATAAAATGTCTATGGTTATAACGTCATTGCAAACACGGCAATCTGTTGCGTCCACTGCAGTTCGCTACCTTATTCATACTTTTTGTCAAGTGATTTTTTTTTAAGCAGGGTTGCATGAGGTACCTACACATATCACAAACAGTAACGTAACGTTAGACGGCTGTCAGCAGCACCGCATATTTTAGCCACCTACAAAAAGACAAACATAGTCAAATAAAGGTCAGTTAAAATGTACACCATATTAAGAATATGAGTACATATTCCACAGAGCCCTGACATCTAAAACGTACAGCACTGTTCATTGTTATGTTCATGTATTTGTTATGTTTTTTATGTGTACGCACACTTAAACACATATATAGTGTGAGATGAGATCAATGAGATAAGGTAAGAACAGGATAGAAATTGCTGTGGAACTAGTTACAATGCAATATTCCATGGAAATACAATGTTAACACTTTTATGCAAATAAGTACGGTTGCACTTGTTTTTTGAAATGTGTTTATACTGTAAAGGAATGAGTTAAATGTTTAGAATAACTGGTTAATAGTGCTATTATGAAGTCCAGTGTAAGCACAGTTTTTTTTATAATAATACATACAGTGTTTTAAAAGCATACACAGTCTGTGTACATATATCAGTCTGTGGTTAAAAAGACTTGAAATGACTCGAAACTCAAAATGCAGGACTTGGGACTTGACTTGAGACTTCCCAGTATTGACTTTGGACTTGACTCGGGACTTGCCTGTCTTGACTTGGGACTTGAGGGCAAAGACTTGAGACTTACTTGTGACTTGCAAAACAATGACTTGGTCCCACCTCTGCTGTTTACACAGTCACCTTGTGGAGACCTCTGGCTGTATGGGGACAAAAAAACAGGTCCCCTAAAGGGAAACCTTTTTAAATGATGTTAATCATTTAAAAAGGTTTAACCATTAATATTACTGTGATTCTGTATGGTATCCATCCTTCGTTAAAACTAATATATTTTTCCAAAAACAAAATCTGGTTGAGTGTTCCTTAGGGTGACATTTTCATATAGTATAATTACAAAACATTATTACCTTAAAGTATGATTCCCATTCAGAATGTTCCATCCATCTATATATGGTAGTTGGAGTTGCAGACAACTTCATTACTGCTAAATAGCAGTTTTCAATAATGCCACAGAATATGCAGGATTTGCTTTAACTTCCTATAAGAGGACAGCTGTATGTAGTACTGTATTCAAAGGATCATGTCATATTTAATTTGAATTTTTTTTTTTTTTTTTTTAAATGGTCCTCAGTAGCCACGTACATATTTATATGAATTGATGCAAAATATTTTACATTTGGTCCCCATGAACCATATTAATTATTTTTTCCCAGGGTACCCAGTAAAAATAATTGCACATTACTTCATCAATCCAGAGATTTAAAGACTTGTATGAGCTAACTGGGCAGTGGCCATTTTACCTATTCTTTTTTAAGCCTCCACAACCTGTAGAAAGCGTGGTCCCCACAAGTGATGATCAAAAACTTGGTCCCAATTCCAAATGATAACCAGTATGAGTTTTTGTGTGTGTGTGTGCGTGTGCGTGTGTGTGTGTGTGATTGACAGTGAGAAAAGCTTTGGAAAAGTTTTTTGATGCCACCTCTCAATTCCCATGCATAAATATCTTGGCCCCAAATAGAGGATGGGATGTTTTCTAGAGACTATATTACACATTGCAATAGGCAACAAAAAATCCAATCAGCTTATACGGTTTTAAACAGGAGTTTAAAACAGTCATGAAAATCTTCTAACATCCATTTTTAGAATCCAGAACAAAGTCAATATACCGCACTTTTGACGGTCATTTTAGCGTTTGGGAGCAGACTAAATGTGACTAAATTTGACAAGTGTGAGCACAGCCTGTTGCTTTTTTTATTTTTGTCCAAACAGCACATCATGACCAAACTCCTGCAGGGCTGACTTATACAGTATATACATTATACAGTATACTCGTGTCTCTTTTTACCTTATACATCCGTCTACCACCCTCTCAAACGGATGTGATGTCTTTTACTATGTTTACAAAGCAGTGAGACATTTTTGCAGTGTTATTACAGTACATCCACATCAGTTATATCTATCTGTGTTCCATTTTTTTTTAAATATGAATGATTTGTCAATGTGTGTATTTTATATCAGAGTTGTGAAAGCAGTCTGTGTATTTACCTCTTCGTGGGACACATTCAGTCCAGATGAGCTGTTGTTTCGGCAAATTTGCTGGCATGATCCTCCTTCACGACATCATGGATCTGCAAAACAGCAGCCAATCAAGTCCTTGTTGGCCTTTTAATTAAGATTCACAAATAGAGTACACCTCAGAAAGCTATAAATTGTAGTTATACATGGAAGTAGGTGGTAGTTCATGACTATGAGGTATTGCATTGTTATTGCATTACTGGGACAAAGTTGCAAGTTCTCTACATCCAGGGAAAAGGCAATAGTTTGCAGAAAATGTAGTAATGCAAACCATAAGTAGAAATATTCCGTGTTTAAAAAAAACAAAAAATAGATATATTAATATATAAGTAAAAAAAAGAAAGATAACAGCTTAATTAGGAAGCAGTGGGGTCTGTAGTGTTCCACGTCTTTGTAAGATGGTTTTATACTATTCTCTCTGGTGGTTGACCTGTTTATCACCTTCATGTTTGTACAAATATAAATATCTGAATGAGGAGGAAAAAAACCTTTAAAATGCTTCTTGGACATTACCACATCTTTGCTAAGTCACATTTGTTCCTTTTGGTGTTAAATGTATTCCAGATTGGATGTCGAAAGTCATTTACGGCATGGCAATTAAGGTCATGTGGTGTAAAAACTAAAAGTATGTTGGATAAAACGTCTCCATGATGTGTTTATAAACAGAAGGTGAATGTTTTCTATTTTGTCTTTCATAGTGGATAAAAGTATTTATTTGAGCTCAGTAGGTTGAGAAAGAGTCGATTATTAAGGTTTATTTATTCAAATATCATTTTTAAAATTACTATGCATTTAAGATAATATATGTTGCTGCGCCCATTACATACAGTATATTAAGTACAGTAAAGACCAAAATGATTAATACCCTGGCCATTACTTCAGCCGCTATTATATTGGTCTTATTTTAGCTTTTAACTGGAAATGACACAAGCAAATAGCAAAAGACTTATTCATACCTCATTTTAGTACTTATTTTGGAGCAAAAATACACAGGTTACATTTGCAAAATGCATTTTAGGGGACATCATTATGAGAATGAGGATGCTGATAACTGCATGCACACAAAATAAGTCAAATTTCATATTAAAAAACGCCACTAAATACAACAACAAAATGGGATATTGTATCAGTGCATTGAATAAGTGAAAAGTCTATTCAATTATTTGTACTTTTTAATTAAAAAAAACATATCACACAGTAGCTGTCTAAAGGAATATGTTCATGTCATTTCTGACCCTTTGGAATGGTGCAAAATATTGTGTTTAGTCAAAATTGTCGGCTAAAAACGTATTTAAAAACGTCAAAAAAAGAAAGGATTTGTTTTCCCAAATACAGTACTTATAACAAAATGTCTTACAGTCTTTGACACTTTCTCGTGCCATTTCCAGCCCATTCAACAAATAAAATATTCACTTTACTCCAACTTTGTCATGCCATGACTAAATTGTACACACCGTTGTATGCAGTTTTCTACTTCCTTTGGTTTATTTTGTGAATTTAGGGTTTTGTCTTTTCTCAAACACATTGTACTGTATTTAACAGTAAGGCCTGGTGTGCCAACAATGCATATCTCCAAGGTGAAGATGCTATGTGCGAGATTGGTTTCATTAGTCAGCAATACGTTTTCAACAGTCTGATGTCAACTTTCAGGAATAATATTTTCTAATAAGTGATTGATTGAGAGAATGCGAGGTACTTCAAATGAACCGCAAACTGACACATAGCATCTTAAATTTGGATGGGTGATTGCAAGTTGATGATGATTGGACATGGACAAACCCAGCAGGCACACAACATTGAGAACTTGTTGAATTAGGTCCTGAAGTTGAGCAACTCAAACATAATGTGGAAACAACATGATTTTTGATTAAGTTTAATCAATGTCGGGTTCGGAAGTTGTTTGACCATTGAACTGTGGTCATTTCCCAACCAATATTGTACAACACAAATACAACGTTGAAACAATATGCTTTTTGACGTTTATTCAATGTCAGGTTGTGACATTGATTTGACCTTTGAAATTTGATCGTTTCCAAATCAACAAGGTGGATCCAATGGTGGACATCAATGTTGTCTCAATTTACAAATACAACTATTTTGCAATGTTGTTTTTTAAATCAACTTTAAAAAGGAGATGTATGTATAATCAACGTTGTATCAATGTCTTGTGCCTGCTGGGAATGTTCACCCATTTACAAAAAAAGTCAGTCGTTTACTTGAATTATTTTTAGTCGTCACATTGTTTTAAACAGTTTGTCAATCGTAAGTGCCAATCTGTCTTGCGGAAAGAATGAGTCAAATATGTCATAAAGGAGAGGATGGGAAACAGAAGTATGTTAAGTGTGATATTCTCTGTGCATGATTCAAGGCTTTGACACAGTGTGTTGTTGGAGGAACGTGATGAGGGGAATGTAAATAAAGGTATGTATTCAACCAATCTGAAATGTGATTTGCCTTCTTAATATATAGTAGAGCATATATGTCTGCAATAAAAACATTTTTTTTTAAATATTGGAGGGCTTGATGCTGCAATCAATCAATCAATCAATGTTTACTTATATAGCCCTAAATCACTAGTGTCTCAAAGGGCTGCACAAACCACAACACAAACCACTACGACATCCTCGGTAGGCCCACATAAGGGCAAGGAAAACTCACACCCAGTGGGAGGTCGGTGACAACGATGACTATGAGAACCTTGGAGAGGACCACATATGTGGGAAACGTCCCCCCACCCCCTCCCACCCATCTAGGGGACCGAAAGCAATGGATGTCGAGCGGGTCTAACATGATACTGTGAAAGTTCATACCATAGTGGATCCAACACAGCCGCGAGAGTCCAGTCCAAAGCGGATCCAACACAGCAGCGAGAGTCCCGTCCACAGCGGAGCCAGCAGGAAACCATCCCAAGCGGAGGCGGATCAGCCGCACAGAGATGTCCCAAGCAGATACACAGGTGTGCGGTCCATCCTGGGTCCCGACTCTGGACGAGCGGTCCATCCTGGGTCCCGACTCTGGACAGCCAGTACGTCATCCATGGCCATCGGACCGGACCCCCTCCACAAGGGAGAGTGGGACATAGGAGAAAAAGAAAAGAAACGGCAGATCAACTGGTCTAAAAGGGGAGTCTATTTAAAGGCTAGAGTATACAAATGAGTTTTAAGATGAGACTTAAATGCTTCTACTGAGGTAGCATCTCGAACTGTTACCGGGAGGGCATTCCAGAGTACTGGAGCCCGGATGGAAAACGCTCTATAGCCCGCAGACTTTTTTTGGGCTTTGGGAATCACTAATATGTCACCAGCCTTGGCGTCACTATAGATAGCGATTTTAAACTTGACAAACAAGTCAATGGCGTTTTAAAATCGTGTTTTTATCATCTTCGTCTTTTAGTAAAGGTAAAACCGTTTTTATCTTTTAACCTTTTTGAACAAGTCGTGCATGCTTTTATTTCAAGTCGCCTGGACTACTGGAATGCACTTTATGCTGGCATTAGCCAAAAAGCTCTCTCCCGGTTGCAGTTAGTCCAAAACGCTGCAGCACGACTTTTAACATGGGCCAGGAAACGCCAGTATATAACCCCAATTCTTCAGAGTTTCTGCGATGAGGTGGGGACTTGTCCAGGGTGTACCCTGCCTTCCGCCCGATTGTAGCTGAGATAGGCACCAGCGGCCCCCGTGACCCCAAAAGGGAATAAGCGGTAGGAAATGGATGGATGGATCTTCAGTTTGCACTGGCTCCCTGTTCATTTTAGAATTGATTTTAAAACATTGCTGTTTGTTTTTAAATCTTTACATGGACTGGCACCTCAATATATCTCGGACCTCATCCAAATTTACACTCCTGCGCGCGCTCTGAGGTCCGAGAGCCAGTTCCAGCTTGTGGTGCCCAAGACCAGACTTAAGACCAGGGGAAACAGGGCCTTCTCTGTGGTCAGCCCTAAACTCTGGAACACTCTGCCCCTCCATGTTCGAACTGTTTCCACAGTGGACTGTTTTAAGTCTCGTCTTAAGACCCACTTTTATTCTTTGGCTTTTAACACTATGTGAGTTGTGTGGTCTTCTGTCCTCTGTTCTATTTTACTCTTTTAATTGCTTTTACCCTTTAAAATTGTTTTTAGTCTTATTTATTTTTACATTGTTTTTATATTGGTTTTATATTTATTTTTTGTTTTTATTCAGTCATTGATGGAGTATAATATTGTTTTTAATATTGTTTTTAACATGGCTGTGCAGCACTTTGGAAACATTATTTGAATGTGCTTTATAAATAAAGTGGATTGGATTGGATTGGATAAGCCGGAGTCTTTTAAACGCAGATTTCTTGCCGGGACACATGGTACATGGTAGTATTTTATACGTAAGTAGTAAAATCTTAAAGTCACATCTTAAGTGCACAGGAAGCCAGTGCAGGTGTGCCAGTACAGGCGTAATGTGATCAAACTTTCTTGTTCTTGTCAAAAGTCTAGCAGCCGCATTTTGTACCAACTGTAATCTTTTAATGCTAGACATGGGGAGACCCGAAAATAATACGTTACAGTAATCGAGACGAGACGTAACAAACGCATGGATAATGATCTCAGCGTCTTTAGTGGACAGAAGGGAGCGAATTTTAGCGATATTACGGAGATGAAAGAAGGCCGTTTTAGTAACGCTTTTAATGTGTGCCTCAAAGGAGAGAGTTGGGTCGAAGATATTACCCAGATTCTTTACCGAGTCGCCTTGTTTAATTGTTTGGTTGTCAAATGTTAAAGTTGTATTATTAAATAGAGGTCGGTGTCTAGCAGGACCAAATTAAATTTGCAAATTAAACCATGTAAAAGTGCTTTAAATAAGCACTACTGGAAACACACCATTTTGTGTCTGTAGCTTTAGTGCCAATGAAGTGGTGTTCACTTTTTACACATACTGTACACTGTATTTAGGGCCATCTCTTGGTTTTTTATGGCCTGAAACAAGATTTTTTTTTGTAAACTCCATTTTATTTTTTCATATTCCTTACTATTGTGAAACCCTAATTATTGTAAAACAGCAATGCCCAACATACACTCTCAGTATGTTCACATGCATCAACAGTCTACTGCCTAATCAGAATCAGAATAGTTTTGAGAATGGGTTCACAAACTAGGAATTTTTCTTGGTGCAATCGTGCAACATAGAAGACATATAACACAGAATAGGTAATAAAATGAGCTGAAACTGAGCTATCAGATTCTTGTTATTGTTCATGTGTCTGATGGCCGAGGGGAAAAAACTGTTTAGGTGGCGGGAGGTGTGGGTCTGGATGGACCGTAGTCTCCTGCCTGAGGGGAGAGGGAAGAATAGTTTGTGTCAAGGGTGAGAAGAGTCAGCTGTGATCCAACCCACACGCCTCCTGGTCCTGGAGGAGAACAGGTCCTGGAGGGATGGATGCGTTCAAGAGTTTTACGGCCTGAGGGAAGAAGCTGTTACAGAACCTGGAGGTTCTGCTACAGAGGCTGCGGAACCTCTTCCTAGAGTCCAGCAGTGAAAACAGTCCTTGGTGGGGTTGGGAGGAGTCTTTTTTAGATTATCTGAGCCCTGGTCAGGCAGCGGCTTTTTGCGATCTCCTGGATAGGAGGAAGAGGAGTCCTGATAATCTTTTCCGCCGTCCTCACCACTCTCTGGAGAGACTTCCAGTCTGAGGCACTGCAGGCTCCAGTCCAGACAGAGATGCTGTTGGTCAGCAGGCTCTCTATAGTGCCTCTGTAGAATGTGGAGAGAATGGGGGAAGGGAGCTGTGCTCTTTTCATCCCACGCAAAATGTGTATGCGCTGCTGAGCTCTTTTTACAAGAGCTCCGGTATGTAGGGACCAGGACGCCAGCCGGTCCACTACTTGATTCAGTTGAAACTAGCTTTAAAAAACCCCAACAAAAATACACGTAACACCTTGTGGGTGATGGAAATTTTTAAAGATAGGATTAACATATCTAGATGATGTTGTAAACCAGGCATGTATACCCTCGAATCATTGTTAACTACATTCTACCTCTACGTGGTTGAGGTGTGTGTGTGTGTGTGTGTGTGTGGGGGGGGGGGGGGGGGGGGGTCCATGCTCAATATATTTTTAGGACTAGATTTTGCATCCAGCCTGCGAGCCGTAGTTTGGGGACCACAGCACTAGACAGCACTAGACAGTATATCTTACCTTAACTTTTAAATGAAGTCCATTTGCCTTTCCTTCTGGATGAAGATTTCTCTGACTTTGTTGTAAAAGTCCTCCTTTTTCTCTTTTTCTTTTGAGTTTTAAAAGTCTATTTCTCAATTGAGATAATTTCCACAAAATGCAAGCTCCTGTTTCCCCAAAAAGCAAGTGGTGTTTATCAGCTCTTTTAATATCCCACCATGTTCCTTTACACTGGCATTGTGGATGCTGATATTCAGTCTCATTTAGAGCCAGATCAATACGACCTTGGTTGTGGGCGGATGAGTTTTAATGTTTTTCGAAGTTTCTTCCCAGGTTTTTCAGATCCATCCCATCCATCCATTTTCCACCGCTTGTCCCTGCATTCGGGCGGAAGGCAGAGTACACCCTGGACAAGTCGCCACCTTAGTATATCCCAGTTGGGTCCAAACACGGTCATTCGTTGAGACTAAAAGGCAGGGAAAGCAATAAAGATGTTTTTAGTAGCACAGCCACAAAGCCATTCTTTTCCAGTATACCAATCCTTTTGAAATGAACAAGTTATTTTCTGTTCTTGGACCACAGCCGTTAGAATTAAATCTGGCAGCTGTGGCGTTGCTCTCCCAGTACTAATGATTTCTTGCTTTGATTAAATGTCCAATCTTGAAAAATTCCTTATTTTAAAAGTCGAATAATCCTCCATTTTTAGGGTGAAAAAGCGCCACAGTTTGCGAGGAGCGTAGCAGTTGTTCTCTGTTGTTTTCTTCTTCTAGTTCTTAAGGGTTAACCACTGTTGGCAGTTCATGAGCTTTTAAAGTGCAAGTTGACAAAATATCGCCCCCTACCTTGAGGCAGAGGTACTTGCTGCCTCATGGCCTGCCTTCGCGCACACGCTCAATACACATGGTGTGTAACCGTGGAGGTACCACCTGTGTCTGCCGCGTTATTTTCACCAGGGGACACGGAATTTCCGAGATTTTGACCATGAAAATGATCAAAATATACAGGAACCACACCAAAACCACATAGAAATCATCGACCAAAGGAGAAATATTAAAACTTGTTTTATTACTTCGTTTTTGAACATCTCCTGGTTAAGTCTTTTACAAATGCAAGAAATATATCTTGACATCTTTACAAAAGCCCAAAACCAAGATCATGTAGCCCCCCTAGAGTGTGTATGCCACCGACGGCCCAGGCTGTAACAACCTACTCAGTGACCTAGTGGTTAGAGTGTCCGCCCTGAGATCGATAGGTTGGGAGGTCATACCAAAAACTATTTAAAAAAATGGGACCCATTGCCTCCCTGCTAGGCACTCAGCATCAAGGGTTGGAATTGGGGGTTAAATCACCATAAATGATTCCTGGGCAGGGCGCCGCTGCTGCCCACTGCTCCCCTCACTTCCCAGTCATTGGTACTTTAAAGGCCTACTGAAATTAGATTTTCTTATTTAAACGGGGATAACAGGTCGATTCTATGTGTCATACTTGATCATTTTGCGATATTGCCATATTTTTGCTGAAAGGATTTAGTAGAGAACATCGACGATAAAGTTCGCAACTTTTGGTCACTAATAAAAAAGCCTTGCCTTTACCGGAAGTAGCAGACGATGACGTCACCCGTGTGAGGGCTCCTCACATTGTTTATTCGGACCGAGAAAACGACAATTTCCCCATTAATTTGAGCGAGGATGAAAGATTTGTGGCTGAGGATATTGATAGTGAAGGACTAGAAAAAAAATAAAATAAAAATAAAAAGCGACGGCTCCTGGCGGCAGCCGTATGAGCGTTTCAGATGTAATTAGACACATTTACTGGGATAATTCTGGAAGATCCCTTATCTGCTTATTGTTTTAAGAGTGTTTTAGTGAGATTGTAAAGACATACCTGAAAGTCGGATGACTGCGGTGAACACGCCAGTGTCTCAGAGAAAAGCTGAAAAGCCAAGCTCACAGCTGCCTTTTTTGACAGCTACTGCAGGAGGACGAATAATCCACTGATGTCTCCGGTAAGATATACATCACAATTTTCCCATCCAAAAACATGCTGGTTGACGTAGAGAAAACATGTTCGCTTGACCGCTCTGTGTTAAAGCTTCACAACAAACAAAGAAACAGCGGCTGTGTCTCGGTGCTAAAGACAGCTGCAATTTACCGCTTTCCACCAACAGCATTGTTCTTTATAGTCTCCATTATTAATTGAACAAATTGCAAAAGATTCAGCAACACAGATGTCCAAATTACTGTGTAATTGCGCGATGAAATGAGACGACTTTTAGCCGTAAGTGGTGCTGAGCTAGTATGTCCCCTCCAACCTGAAACGTCACAAACACACGTCATCATTCCGCGACATTTTCAACAAGAAACTCCGTGGGAAATTTAAAATTGTAATTTAGTAAACTAAACCGGCCGTATTGGCATGTGTCGCAATGTTAATATTTCATCATTGATATATAAACTATCAGACTGTGTGGTCGGTAGTAGTGGGTTTCAGTAGGCCTTTAACTTTACCAGTATACAACAGTCCAGGGTGATACATTCCATATATCACACACTGTACAACAACGCAACTTTAAGGAGTGAGACAAGACACAAACAATAGCAAAACTAACATAGCTCTGTTTACTTAGGAAAAATAAAAATTATTCAAACTTACATTCTGTGGATGACTAACGCAAGGTTGGCGAGCTTCAGGTTTCATTTTTAAGTTGTGGAGAGAAGCCTACTTTTTTACAATGCTGTCTTCCATTAAGTGGTGGGTGTATGGATGGCGGGATAATGTCTAGGGCGGGTCAGAGGCAGTATCAAGCCCGTGGGGAAAGAAGTTTTGCCCTCATGATGTCATAAAACGCCAAAAGGGAGCTTTGAACACCTTTTGTCACCACAGAGGAGCAAACAATAGAAGGCTCTGGGAACACATAGTACTGTTAGAACATCCTTAAAAAGTCAATTTTGCATATTAATGAGCACACAGTGAAGAAAAGCAACTCAAACGTATGATCTTTCTATTTATTGACACACTGCGGAGGTGTCTTGTCATTATATAGACACCATATTTTCTAAAGACATAATGGCTTTTAATATTGCAGACTAATAAAGGCAAAAGCAACGGAAACCACATTGTGCCCGTTTTTGGATGGAACATGGCTCTGTGCAGAAAAAATCAAATGAAAAAGAGAGAGTGTGTCATTTGAAGTATTCTGAGTGAGAAAAAGAGGGTAACAGGCAGTGAGAGAGAAAGAAAGAGCGATGGCAGTAAATCACGTTTAATGGTTGGTATGAGGCGATGGGAGAACAAGTGAGATAATGTTTAGAAGGGAAAAAAATGAGGATATGTGGTGTTAGAGGAAGTTGTACTGTGATCTTTCTACTACATATCTTTTTTTCAGTTTCACTTTGCACTTCATGTATTCTACTCATCTGCTGCTGTTAAAAAAAAGCTAAAAGGTCTTTGATTTACCGTATCATAACCATCGTGTCATAACAATCGCAACTTTCAAGTACAAGAATGGCAACATTGTAGCTACAGCTGCTCTTTTGTATCAAGTTATTATCATCAAACACATTTAATTAAAAAAAAAATACTGGAAGTGAGCCATAAAGAAAAATATTCATATACATACTACAAATGTCCGATAAGATCGGACTGACGATATTATTGGCCCATAAATGCTTTAAAATGTCATATCAGAAATTATCAGTATCGATTTCAAAATGTAAAATTTATGACTTTTTAAAACGCCGCTGTGTACATGGAAGTAGGGAGAAGTACAGAGCGCCAATAAACCTTAAAGGCACTGCCTTTGTGTGCCGGCCCAGTCACATGATATCTACGGCTTTTCATACACACAAGTGAATGCATGCATACTTGGTCAACAGCCATACAGGTCACACTGAGGGTGGCCGAATAAACAACTTTAACACTGTTACAAATATGCGCCACACTGTGAACCCACACCAAATAAGAATATCAAACACATTTCGGGAGAACATCTGCACCGTAACACAATATGTGAATGTGTGTCAGGTGAATGTGGAAATAGTGTCAAAGTGCTTCGAGTTCCTTAAAAAAAGGTAGAGAAGCGCTATACAAGTACAACCCATTTACCATTCATTTACAACATTAACACAACAAAACAAATACCCAGAACCCCTTGCAGCACTAACTCACTCTTCCGGGACCCTACAGTATACCCCCCCCCCCCACCTGAGCCCCGCCCACCTCAACCTGCATGTCCCAAATTCCAAGCTGCTGTTTTGAGGCATGTTAAAAAAAAATAATCTACTTTGTGACTTCAATAATAAATATGGCAGTGCCTTGTTGACATTTTTTTTCCATAACTTGGGTTGATTTATTTTGGAAAACCTTGTTGCATTGTTTATTGCATCCAGCGGGGCATCACAACAAAATTAGGCATAATAATGTGTTAATTCCACGACTGTATATATATATCGGTATCGGTTGATATCAATAATTAAGAGTTGGACAATATCGGAATATCGGATATCGGCAAAAGAGCCATTGATACATACACATTTGAGTGTAAAAGTAAAACAAACTGTACAGTAAATGCTACAATCAATGCCTCAACCCAATTACAGAGAGTGTCTTATAGTCACTAAATAACTTGAACTTTTGAATTAGTCAAACAATTTTGCCATAGAAGCTGTGGCTGTAGGCAACCTCCCGAAGTAGATTTTGTTATTAATGCAGGAGTGCATCAACAGTAGGCAGCTTTATCTACTTGAAAACTTAAAAAGGTGCTAATCAGCTGTTAGTGTGAATGTCTTGCTTGTTAAACGTGATAACAATGGACTCATCAGCAGTATTGATGCTGACTCAGCACTTTGCTCCTGTCCACTCTTAAAACTTTGGTTTTGTTGCTGCTATAATGTGCGATATACATGTTAAATCACCACATGGTGAAAAAGTGCTATTTTCCTACCTTGCCATGCACTCCAAATAATAATTTCAGTTAAAAAATTGTTATTAGTCCAAAATATTTAATTTATTAATTAAATATATGTAAATGTATCGCATTAAGTAATGCGATTGATCACAAAAAGTTATTGCATGAATCATGTAAGAACATACATTAATCCCGCAATTTATTTTGAGCGTGCAAGATCCTTTGCATGAATATCAGATAGTTCATTTCAAGGCGGCGTGCGTTTTTATACAGTCAGTGATCAAGGCAATGCAAACACCGGTGCAAAGACCAGTGAGGAGACACGTTGGACAATTTCACTTCAAAATACACCCTGGTGGAACTTTAAATAAAACTCTTAGCAAGTTTTAAAAAGATAACATTAAGTGCAATAAAGTAAACCACTTTTGAATGTTCTTTTTTGACACTCTGACAATAGAATTACTTTGTGTCAAAATATTGGGGTCTAATTTATAATATGCAAGGAATTAATTGACAGAAATTAATCACAATTAATCAAAATTCACAGGTGTGATATAACCTAATTAAAAACAGCAATAGTTTTTAAATATAGTGAGTTCTCAATTTTCCGGAAAAATGCTATTGTCTAAAATACACATCTTTGCGGTTCAGTTAAAGAGGCATTCCAACTATAATTAGAGCATTTATGGTAGTATTCAAGATGAATAATCATGCTTAAGTAGCTTGAATTCACACCTAATCCAGACTTTTTTTTTGTTAAATGTCGAGAGCACAAAGTGTCAGAAAAGTCAAACTTTTTATTTGTTATGTTAAAACAAACACGATGTCTGTGTAATCCTCACATAACCCTTAAACACACAATTTTTCTCTCCCACAGGAAATGTTGTCATCCCCTTCCTGCAAAGAGGCATCGTGTGTGTGTGTGTGTGTGTGTGTGTGTGTGTGTGTGCGTGTGTGTGTGTGTGTGTGAAGCATTACCACATTCCATCACAGACCCTGACAGAAGAAGCCACAAAAACAGGGATTACGGCAGGAAGTGGATGTGTGATGGATACGTGGCGGGAGGAAGATGGATGTTTTAAGTGGCTGACTGTAAAAGAAACACACACATATTGGATGCATTCCCCACAAGTGTATCTAACATAGACAAGAAGACACGTGCAGAAAGAACAGTATTGTCTTTATGGCATCACACCAAAAATATGTGCCTTAAAAAATCACTTTTCAAATTCTGCTGACATTTTACTGTCTTTACTGTTGGTTGATTGTTATTGACCCATCTCAAAGCGACATTCTTCCATCTTGTCCAACAAATCCGCCACTAAAGAGTGATCAATACCGTGAGTGATCTGTAGGATTGCAAAAGCCTGGTGGATAAAAGAGACAAGCAAATGCTTTTAAAATGATTGACACGTTGAAAGAAAATTGGCCAAACTATAATGTCAAGAAATAAAACACATTGTTGCCTACATTTCTAGTTTTTTTTCCCATACTTCATACAGACTGTCACAAGTTATATTCTACCAGTAAGTAAACAAAACCTGTAAACATCTAAATATTGCTCCTCGATAATACAGACCTGTTTATACGTTTCCAGAGCATCTTTAATGCGCTCCAAATAATGCTGCAGCTTTGCTACTCGCATCAGTTGGACTCCATGGACAGGATGAGGATCAGGGTAGTATTGTCTTTAAAAACAGGGAAGCAGACATGTCACAAAGTGGGTAAAAAAAAATTGAACCACTTAATTAGTTTTGCATCCACAAATACTATAAAAATAGGTAGGAAATGTTTAGTGGAGTTATTTAAGTTCTAACTGACATTATCTGTTGATTATGTAAATATTCACTATCGTATCAAGTTTTCGTGAAACACAAAATCATTGAATTGATATATATTACATAAGAATATTATGTTTCCTCATGCAGGGCACAAACTGCACTTAATACTTGGTGTTCATTAGAAATGTATTATTGCATAAATTACTTTCCTGACATGTTGGTTGGTCAGGTTATATTCATTCCACCAGATGCCTGTGCATGACTAAAAGGCACCATGTCTGTGACAATGGCGCATAGCAGCTGTTGGTGTGATACCAGGAAGTAGAGAAGGTAGGCAAAGTGCTCGCAGGTATAGGCTGGAATAAAAATAGCGCAGGTTGAGCAGGAAATCAGAAAGCAACAGGATACTTTGGCATACAGAAGATAACGAACCAGCAGCAAAGGAGGTAACAAAGTGAAACCAAATAGAACTAATTGGCAATGAAATACAGGTGTGCTGGTAGGACAAGGATCAAATTGTCAAGGTGCTGCAATACACAAAGACCAAAACAAGAGCACAAACACTAAACAATCACCAGGCACTGACATGAGAGTCCAATTTAGATTCACAATAATTTTTCCAAATATAGTCTTTTTGTGGCTTTTCAGCAATCGTCTTTTTTTCTCATTCTCACTCCGACTCTCCTTCAGCACCAACTCCCACTCCCACCTGCTGCCTTTTAACAGAGCTACAGGTGATTAGATAACCAGGCCCAGGAGGGCCATTTAGGCACCTGGCGCTGATTTCGAAGCCGGTCCTGGCACACCCCGCTCTGCTGCAGGCCCGCAGGCCACGCCCCCCTTCCACACTTGGTCTTTGGTAAGGCTTGAAATCTAAGGGTATGTTCCTCACGATACAGTACGTGATACATAACTCAATCAAAAATAATGTCTCAATGTTGATGCTGCCATTAGTTATGTATTGCTCTTAATAACCTATATGATACATTCATGTGTTTATAGAGGTGAAACAAAAACAAACAAAAAATAATTCCATAGTTTATATTTTGTAGCACAATTTAATCGCAGTGTAAATAGCAATACAGTGGTACCTCAACTTAATTGATGTAGCAAATGTCACAGTGACCAAAACATATGGTCAGACTCGCTAAGATTAGCTGGGAACTAAAGTTTGATATAACTTTGTTTTCCAACCTTGGGGAGGAAGAATGTGAGTTTGTAGGACAGTGCTTGAAAGAAGTGGATGATGTTCTTTGAATTAAAAAAGAAATCATCAAAAACATGACAGTTTGTGTCAGCAACTTGGAGAACCAATTCGAGCGTATCACTGTTAGTCCGCCCCATACTGAAGCAGCATGAGTCGATAACACCCGCTAATAATGTTAAAATAATATCTTAACTGCAGACATCCATGACAATATGGAGAGGCTGCTGATGGTGTGTTTGACAAAAAAGAAGTTGGAAATTGATACCGTGGAAGTTCACTCTCCAATGCTGTCCATTATTACATTACTTTATAAAACAACAGTAGTTGTTAGTAGTACACTCTATTGCATTGTTTTATATAATATTTATCATCTCTAGTTTTTCTTTTTAAAATGCATTTTACATGTTAAAATTGTGCTGGTTTGAGGCAGCCAAAGACCAATTGAATAGTAATAAGAAACATTAATTTGAGATACAAAAGTGTTGAGTTAAGAGCTCTGTCACAGAACCAAAGTTTCTTGCCAAGGACAAAACGGCAGGGACTATGATGGCGGAAGCTAGAATCGAACCTGAAACCCTCTAGTTGCTGGGACGGCTGCTCTACCAACTGAGACAGTTCGCCATATCCATATTATGTCACACTCATAGTAGAAGGAGTGAGATGAATAACAATACCTTGTTTGTTTTTTTGCACAGTGTCACAGTTCAAAATGTATGCAGCACTGTGCATACACGCTCACAAACAACATCAACAGTAAAGTAGACGAGGTAGTGGGGGACAAAAAATAATAATTTACTGTACAAACTCATATTGCAGATGTTATTATACACTGTATAGAGTACACACAATGCTCAAGTGGATTTATTCATGAGCATACTGTTCCCAAATGCACATCCTTTTAGCATTAATTTGCAAAACGTGAACGAACACATACTGGCACACTACATTGTTATATGTGCAGCTTTCTGACTAATGGAAATATCATATTTTTTGGACCATAGGGCGCAGCGGATTATAAAGCACGCTGCCGATGAGCGGGTCTGTTCAGCTCTGTTTTCATACAAAAGGCGCACTAAATAATAAGGTGAACTTAAGGGGTCATATTTCTACATTTAAAACACTTCTTTGTGGTCTACATAACATATAATGGTGGTTCTTCCGTCAAAATGTTGCATATGATCTACAAACCCCATTTCCGTATGAGTTGGGAAATTGTGTTAGATGTAAATATAAACGGAATACAATGATTTGCAAATCATTTTCAACCCATATTCAATTGAATGCACTACAAAGACAAGATATTTGATGTTCAAACTCATAAACTGTATTTTTTTTTCAAATAATAGTTAACTTGGAATTTCATGGCTGCAACACGTGCCAAAGTAGTTGGGAAAGGGCATGTTCACCACTGTGTTTCCTTTTAACAACACTCAATAAACGTTTGGGAACTCAGGAAACTAATTGTTGAAGCTTTGAAAGTGGAATTCTTTCCCATTCTTGTTTTATGTAGAGCTTCAGTCGTTCAACAGTCCGGGGTCTCCACTGTCGTATTTTATGCTTCATAATGCGCCACACATTTTCGATGGGAGACAGGTCTGGACTTCAGGCGGGCCAGGAAAGTACCCGCACACTTTTTTTTACGAAGCCACGCTGTTGTAACACGTGCTGAATGTGGCTTGGCATTTGTCTTGCTGAAATAAGCAGGGGCATCCATGAAAAAGACGGCGCTTAGATGGCAACATATGTTGTTCCAGAACCTGTATGTACCTTTCAGCATTAACGTTGCCTTCACAGATGTGTAAGTTACCCATGCCTTGGACACTAATGCACCCCCATACCATCACAGATGCTGGCTTTTGAAGTTTACTTCGATAACAGTCTGGATGGTTCGCTTCCCCTTTGGTCCGGATGACATGATGTCGAATATTTCCAAAAACTATTCAAAATGTGGACTCGTCAGACCACAGAATACTTTTCCACTTTGCAAAGGTCCATCTCAGATGATCTCGGGCCCACAGAAATCGGCGGCGTTTCTGGATGTTGTTGATAAATGGCTTTCGCTTTGCATAGTAGAGCTTTAACTTGCACTTACAGATGTAGCGACAAAATGTATTTAGTAACAGTGGTTTTCTGAAGTGTTCCTGAGCCCATGTGGTGATATCCTTTAGAAATGTATGTCGGTTTTTGATACAGTGCCGTCTGAGGGATCGAAGGTCACGGTCATTCAATGTTGGTTTCCGGCCATACCGCTTACGTGGAGTGATTTCTCCAGATTCTCTGAACCTTTGAATGATATTACGGAACGTAGATGTTGAAACCCCTACATTTCTTGCAATTGCACTTTGAGAAACGTTGTTCTTAAACTGTCTGACTATTTGCTCACACAGTTGTGGACAAAGTGTGTACCTCGCCCCATCCTTTCTTGTGAAAGACTGAGCATTTTTTGGGAAGCTGCTTTTATACCCAAACATGGCACGCAACTGTTCCCAATTAGCCTGCACACGTGTGGGATGTTCCAAAAAAGTGTTTGATGAGCATTCCTCAACTTTATCAGTATTTCTTGCCATCTTTCCCAACTTATTTGTCACGTGTTGCTGGCATCAAATTCTAAGGTTAATGATTATTTGCAAAAAAAAAAGTTTATCAGGTTGAACATCAAATATGTTGTCTTTGTAGCGCATTCAACTGAATATGGGTTGAAACTGATTTGCAAATCATTGTATTCCGTTTATATTTACATCTAACACAATTCCCCACTCATATGGAAACGGAGTTTGTATTACAGACTATCTTCATGTCGCTTTCTGGATGCACCGTTTTGTGGGCAGTCTTATTCACGTGGCTCCACATCAACAGCGTGTTTTCCCCGTCATGTTTATTTTACCTGTAGTTTTTAGCGTTTCCATAGCGAGTCGACTGACAGACATAAGTTAGAACTTTACACTACTTTGTATCAGAGATGGCAACAGCGAAGGATGAACGTCCCACAACAAGAGGTTAGGGAAAAAGAAGGAGTTTATTGACTAGAGCGTGGACTACAATGGCGGACGCGCGCCAATTTTCGGGACTTATGCAGATCGCAAATACACATCAGCAGGTACCAATATTTAAAAAATGTGGGTTTTTTTTAATATTGCAAAACAAAATGCCAGATAATAGGTCTCCAAACAAGTGCCATTTTGGGGTCCTTATACACATACACACACCATAACAATAAAGCACGGTATCGCTGACTATGGTAGCCGTAATGCTTCGCTTTCCATTAAACGGTACGGATTTGTCGCTTACCAAAGTTTTACTAAAACATTTTGACATATTTTTGAGCGCAGTGTGTAATGTTTTATATTCTCAATGAAACAGCAAGGTTTTGGTGTTGCTTACTTACCGGTAATTGCTAGCCTCATTTAATGAACAGGCGTCAACATGCAGTCCAATTGTATCTCTTATGTGTGACTGCCTTATCATTACACCATATATCAAATAAAACTGTTTTGAAGTCGGTAAGCACAACCCGAATAATTACTTACATTATTTCTATGTCTAATTAGGCGCACCACAAAATGAAAGGATTATAAAGTGCGCTTTCTAGTCCGAAAAACACCGTAAATGCTTTGTGATGTCATAACTTACAATGTTGTAAGAATAAAAATAAGTCTTGAAAAGTAGGCAATTGCGCTTCTATCATGATAAATACACACCAAGGTTTTTTTTTGTAGGGAAACAAATTGACTCTCCAAACACTAATTTGCCCGAGTCAACCCGTCTAATCTCCTCCATTTTTTATTCTCCTATTATCATGGCCTCTGCTCGGCTCCTTCTCGTTTATTTTTGTCCTTTTTGGCTTGCGAGTTGTGGGGATTAAAGTGGGTGATGCACTCCATTCTTCCTTCTGTCCTCCCTCTTAAGTCTTCCCCTTCTATTTCCTCCTCTTTTCCCCAGACCATTTGACGGTCTTGATTATGAATGCAAAATGATTTGATGCAACCATGACAAAACGCTCCAAATGAAGCGATGTGAGAATAAAACCCCTCTCCAGGGTTGGATCAATCTGTGTCTGCTTGTGCAGGCTTAAATTGGAGTGATTCCATGAGAGTGAGCTGACCGAGGAGACAGTTAGGCTGAACAATAACAATAATACAACAAAGTTAAACATTAATGAACAAAATTACTTGGCAAAATTGGCAATATTTTAGTAAAACTAAATAGTTTTTACTTATAAAATTGCTTCCTGGTGTGTATGTATATATACTTTAAAGTAGTCAGTGTACAGCTTCTACAACATATGTGTCATGAGCTTGCATGGCAGTTTTTAGTTTCTTAAAATACCTGTCCAGCGCTCTTATTTTTGTTTAAACTTCCTGTTTGCTTCCATTTTCCACCACTTCTTTAGTCTGAGCGCTGACTCCCTCACCTGTCCCTGTTAGGTAATCAGAACACACATGTCCCTGGTTGCCAATCAGGATGCTTATAAAGCCAACCCTGTCTTCTAGATGCGGCTGGATGTGGCTGTCAAAATTAACTAGTTAAATCATGTGATTAATGGTAAATGGTCTGTATTTTCATAGCACTTTACAATACCTGCACAATACCCAAAGCACTTTACATTATACATCACATTCACACATTCACACACACATTCACACACTGAGGGCAGAAGCTGCCATGCAAAGCGTGAAGTGTTTTGCCGGCCGTGACGAGAGTGGCGGAAGCTGGAATTAAACTCGAAACCTTCAGGTTGCTGGCACGGCCGCTCTACCATCTGTGCCACTCCGCCCCAAAAAATGTGTCACAAAAAATGATCACATTAATCAGGTAAACACTTCAAATTAATCATGCAATTTATTTTAACCGTACACACTCTTTTACCGTCACCGCTATACAGTCAGTGATCAGATCAATGCACACGTCAGTACAAAAATGAGTAAAGGGACTGGTACTGATGTGCTTGCTGAAAAATTTCACTCAATAATACAGGCTAAAAGAACAAAACAATAATAAATAAATACAACTGTCACCAAGTTTTGTTCAAATAAATGACGTGCATTCATGTGAATTTTTTAAAAACTTTCCTGAATGACATTCTGACAATAAAATTGCATTTGTGTACAAATATTTAGGCCTTTTCCTAAGCACATTTTAATTATGCAAGCGAGTAATCACCTGTTTTTAATAATGATTAATCCCAATTCCAAAATGTGTTAAAAAAAACTCATTTGACAGCCCTAATTCAAAATATTGCATTGAAGCTGCACATGCAAAAGTCTTACTTGACAAACTGCTAAGGTAAAAAATAACCAAAACTTTACTATGCTTTCCCCCCCAATTTTTTTGCTTATTTATTTTTCAACTCAACTGAAATTAGAGGAAAATGCTAATTAAAAGACGCAAGGAATGGAGAATGAGGGACGGATGGAAGATGGAAAAGGATGCACTCATGCGGTGAAAAAATATGGCATGAATCGTGAAGATCCTCACTATACAATTTGCATCACTTCCCTCAATGACGCCAATTATTTCTACTGCTCTGAATCGTGTCATTTATTATATACAGTAAATGTGTTTGTATTGACAACATGTGCCCAGACTACACTCACATAAACACAAGTTTTTATAAAAACTTACATTGTATTACATGATTCTGCCTTCAGTCTGCAAAAAACCCTGCATATCTCCTGCCAACTTGAAGATGTTTTTAGGCTGAAGCTTAGAGGTTACAGAGCTTCCGCTGCTGCTGCTCCCAAGCTCTGGAACAACCTATCCCTGAGTGTTAGACAAGCCTCCTCTCTTCCTGTTTTTAAATCTCTCTTAAAAACATACTTTTATTTTAAATGTGCTTTATAAATAAAGTTGATTTGATTTGATTTGATTGGATTTAAATGTATGCAGAACTTTTGCACAGACGAGTGCATTCAACACCTCGCAAATGCTGATTTAATCATTGCTTTTCTTTGCTAACTGATGTTATATCCAAGTTAGGCCTGGTTCGATAAAAAATATATTAGATAACCAACACTTCATTATGCAATTATAATTCCCATTAAAATATTTCTCATTTGACCTTTAACAATAGCATTTATAATTTCGTAAGGTTTTTTTCTCCACTTTTTTTGCCAATTTATTTTTGCTTTAAATGACAACAAAAAACACACGCTGAATGTTTTGTTTGTTTAACTTTCATCTGAATTGACTGCACTTTGTAGGGCCATTTGATGTAATTGAATCAAAAAACATAATTGGAAAGCAATTTAGTAATTAAAAGCTGCAACAACATATTCTATTATTTTAACTAACAGGCCAATTGTTTTTGCCTTGAAGGCTAACAAACTGCAAACCGTAGCGCCAAGCAATTACAGAAGGGCTCCCTGTTCTTGTTGGGAGTTTCATCATTAAATAGTGCGTTGAAAGACTAAATTGGTGTTAGTGCTGAATGAATAATAACAAGTTACAATATTGATTTAATTAGCACGCCGGCAAGTCACACGGCCACGTCCGGCAAATAAACACAGGAAGAAACTCCAATTATGTTCCATCTTTCCATGCACACGCTTGCAGCGATTACAATAATTTCATTAACATGCTCTCCCCCCAAATTGTTTCCTCCGCCAAGAACAAATAAGGTCTCATCGAAGGCGCCTTGTTAGAGAACCACAGCTCTGGGCGATGAGAGCGAGAGGGCACAGAGGAGACGTTTGTGGAAAGAGACTCAGATTTCCAGGGAAATCCAGCGGAAAGAAAGCGTCTCTTTTTGTCTGAAAAAAAAATCATCGCTTGCTGTTTGCGAGAGGAAAGCAAGGATTATCTTACTGAATACAAACATGGAGGAAAGATTAGTTATAGTCTGCCTTTTGCCTAATTGTATTTTGTATTCTGGGCAAACCTATAACAAATGCAGTTTTAATCTAAATTTAAAACCTAAGTACATTACATGGAATATATTTGCATGAAATTCATGTCTCCCACTTGCAATGGCTGTAGAGAGGATGTTGAATTTCAACATGTTTCTTGTGCATGAATATATAGTATGTTTCTAACTTTTTCACAATCTGCATGCACTGGTATAATACTTGATATAATGCAAAATATGAATACATGCCTGAAAGCGTTTGTGGATGTTTCTATGCCTATACCATGTTTTGCAGTGAAGAGATAGTGAGGAAGTGATCGTGCTCAGAAATATGAACTCAACTGAAATAAGGGGAAAATGCAAAGTGAAAGGCGCAAGGAATGGAGAATGAGGGACGGATGGAAGATGGAAAACGATGCACTCATGCGGTGAAAAAATATGGCATGAATAGTAAAGATCCTCACTACACAATTTGCATCACTTCCCTCAATGATGCCAAGTATTTCTACTGCACTGAATCGTATCATTTATTATATACAGTATATGTGTGTGTATTGTGTGTGTGTGTATTGACAACATGTGCACAGGCTGCACTCACACAAACACAATGATATATATTTATATTGCATTACATGGTTTGGCCTTCAGTCTGCAAAAAGCCCTGCATAACTCCTGCCAACTTGAAGATGTGTTTAAATGTATGCAGAACTTTTGCATTCAACACCTTGCAAAAGCTGATTTAATCATTGCGGTTTTTTTTTGCTAACTGATGTTATATCCAAGTTAGGCCTGGGTCGATAAAAAATATATTAGATACAGTTGTTGCGATATTATTATCAGTGTTATTTTGAGACCAAAGTAAGCACAAATGGAATATTATATATAATAATTATGCAAGTGTTCCTTTCATGACACAATAAACGCTGTGGGTTTTTTTTCCATTGTAATTGGAAGGTTATGAAATAAGTTAACAAACAATTGCACTTGAACAGTTTAAAATACTTTTTTTTTCGCCAATTAAAGAAAGTGGAGTTGTTTGAAAATCACTTTGATAGGCTCATCTTGTCACTCGTTTAAAGCCAAAATATTTCCACACCAAACATTTGGCTTTGCAATCATCTTCTTTATTTTATACATACATGTATAAACACTGTGTAATAAATACTAGGGCCGTGAATCTTTGGGTGTCCCATGATACGATTAAATATCGATTGTTGGGGTCACGATTCGATAATATATCGATTTTTTCGATTCGATTCTCGATTCAAAAACGATGTTTTTCCCATTCAAAACAATTCTGTATTCATTCAATACATAGGATTTCAGCAGGATCTACCCCAATATACTGACATGCCAGCAGAGTAGTAGATTTAAAAAAAAAAAAAAAGCTTTTATAATTGTAAAGGACAATGTTTTATCAACTGATTGCAATAATGTAAATTTGTTTGAACTATTAAACGAACCAAAAATATGACTTATTTTATCTTTGAGAAAACATTGGACACAGTGTGTTGTCAAGCTTATGAGATGCGATGCAAGTGTAAGCCACTGTGACACTATTGTTCTTTTTTATTATTTTTATAAATTGTCTAATGATAATGTCAATGAGGGATTTTCAATCACTGCTATGCTGAAATTATAATTAATATTGATACTGTTGTTGATAATATTCATTTTTGTTTCATTACTATTGGTTTGTTCTGTGTCGTGTTTGTGTCTTCTCTCCATTGCTCTGTTTATTGCAGTTCTGAGTGTTGCTGGGTCAGGTTTGGTTTTGGAATTGGATTGCATTGTTATGGTATTGCTGTGTATTGTTTTGTTGGATTGATTAAAAAAAAAAAAAAAAAAAATTGAAAAATTATTTTTTTGATTTTTTAATAATGAGAATCGATTCTGAATTGCACAACATAAACGATTCGATTCGTATTCGAATCGATTTTTTCCAACACCCCTGATAAATACATTTATTTCATCCTCCTTATTTGGTGCCTCACTTGCTAGGTAGCAAGACTCCCTGTCTGAGCATCCTGTGTGTGTCAGCTGGCATTCAGCCTCTGCCCACCCAGACAAAGACTGGGGATGACTGACATGACAATTCCCTTCATTCATTTAATTCTATTGAATAAACTGCGCTCAGGTGCTGAGAGCAATGCACTGAGTGAACTCTCTTGTACCCTGTTTGACAGCGAGTGACAAAAACAAACAAACAGATGAATATGGTAATTTATTAATGATTGCAACATAATCGAGTTGATTTTCATTTGTCACATGAATAATTAATTTACTGACTATAGACTCAAGATGATGTATTATTATTATTATGTATGTCCACATGCATATATTTTAATACCTAATGTTTGCCTCTGCTGCAGTTATTGGTTTTAGCTTGTAGTTGACAGAATAAAATTATTTTTGGGATAAAAAAAAAAAAGAAATCACATAGAGACACACCTACCTGTAAATTGGAAGTGTCCTCTCCCCATATTTTACAGCGTCCTCCCAGTGGCCGAGGTGAATGGAGGAATCTAGCGCCATATCAGTCAATTGGAGCTTGTAGAGGTTTCCATCGGGCACATCGGCACCAACAGTTGATAACAGAAGTGTACAACTGTCAAAGAGGGTTCGCCAATCTGGTAGTGGAAGGGGAATGGAAAAAGGATTATTTGAGGAAAACAAGATCTTTATTGACTGACTGATAAAAGTACAACTCTGCAAAAAAATAAAAAATAAAAATTAAAAAAAACCCGGTAAAAGCAACAGCAAAAAGGTATGAATGACTATCCCTTAAAAATACAAATATAAGAAAATGTTAATGTCTAGATAAAAATATTAAAAAGATGAGTCATCTTATGTTCAGTGTCTCGGAATTTATCTGTGCAACCCAACAGGTGGCACCAAAAAACGATTCCCCAAAACATCATATTTTTTCTTCCCGTAACTCAGTGGTCCCCAACCACCGGGCCGATTGGCCACAGAATAGTTTTTTATTAATTTTTATTAAAAAAAATAAAAAATAAAAAAACATTTTTTTTCTTTTATTAAATCAACATAAAAAACACAATATACACTTACAATTAGTGCACCAACCACAAAAAACTCCCTTTTTCATGACAAAAACGTCCCTTTTTTATGAAAAAAAAAAAAAAAGTTTCTTCCACACCCCCCAAACTTAAAAAAATAAAGAGGACATGACCTTGGAGTCCTCAATTGTAGTTATTTGTATCAGTGCAGGGGCCATCTTTTCAAACGTAGGATTAAAACCATTCACAAGATTAGTAGCTGTTGGCAGACTTGGACCAAAGGCTCTGCTTCCCAGCTAAGAGCGCGTCCACAAGCCTGTGGCCAGATCTTGTTCTGTGGTCAGCCTCGCTCAGGCTTGTCTACATCATTGAACTCACAGTGCCCTGGGAGAGTTCAGTGGAGGAAGCTTTTTGAGCATAAGAAGTTGAGGTACGCTTAGCTTGCAGCCGATGCTCAACAACAAGGCTGGAGAGCTGGGAGTGTGAAGGAATGCTCACGAGCAGGCAGTCAAAGACCTCTCAAAGGCTGCTGAAAAGGGGAGTCAGCGACTGTGGGTCAAGAGAATAGACTCCACGTGGACGTTCAGGTAAGTTTATGGCATCTAGGGGATGAACCTAATACTCACAGATTCACTGCTAAACCCCCCGGAGATGCCATGGTCCTATCCGTGAAACATCGAGGAAGGGGTCGCCCACTTTACAACCCAAAGGATGCCATTCTTCTTCTGACCGTCCCACAGAGTCTAATAGGCTTCTCAAGTATGCACGAAGGGATACTGACCCCTAGTCCTACACAACAGATCTGTGACTCCCGCGGGCAGCAGCAGAAGCTGATAACGGCCCACTGGCACATGAGGAGGGATGTGCTGCTATAGCAAGAAGCGCTCCTGTGTTAATATAATAAATTGAGCAAACAAAAGAAAGTTACAAGTCTTTTGTATCATTAGTGATATGCTGGCATGTTTAAATTTAAAACTTTTCAAATAAATCTGTCCATCCATTCATTATCCATTATTGCCTTCTATATCAGTTATTAATACATTAATATGGATTGTGTATTATTTTTTTCTTCTCAAAACAGGTTTTGAAAAACAAGGGTTGTCTTATATTTGGGTCAATAGGTAATTTAAAGTTAAAGTTAAAGTACCAATGATTGACACACACACACTAGGTGTGGTGAAATGTGTCCTCTGCATTTGACCCATCCCCTTGATCACCACTGGGAAGTAAGGGGAGCAGTGGGCAGCAGCGGTGCCGCGCCCGGGAATCATTTATGGTGATTTAACCCCCAATCCCAGCACCAATAAGGGAGGCAATGGGTCCCATTTTTATAGTCTTTGGTATGACTCGGCCGGGATTTGAACTCACAACCTACCGATCTCAGGGCGGACACTAACCACTAGGCCCCTAAATAGGTATTTGTCTTGATTTACTTGATCATGTTAAAAGCAAGTAGACATGCACATTCGCAGACAATGAAGGGCCAAATGGAAATTAGTTTTATGAATAAATACATAGTTAAATAATAGATACTTAAATGTGTTATTAATTGATTACAATTGAAAGCCAATGGATTAATTTACTTGTAATCATTTAATTAACTACTGATTTCATTATTTTATCATTTAATTACAAACCCCGTTTCCATATGAGTTGGGAAATTGTGTTGGATGTAAATATAAACGGAATACAATGATTTGCAGATCCTTTTCAACCCATATTCAATTGAATGCACTACAAAGACAAGATATTTGATGTTCAAACTCATAAACTTTATTTTTTGGGGCAAATAATAATTAGAATTTCATGGCTGCAACACGTGCCAAAGTAGTTGGGAAAGGACATGTTTACTACTGTGTTACATCACCTTTTCTTTTAACAACACTCAATAAACGTTTGGGAACTGAGGAAACTAATTGTTGAAGCTTTGAAAGTGGAATTCTTTCCCATTCTTGTTTTATGTAGAGCTTCAGTCGTTCAACAGTCCGGGGTCTTCGCTGTCGTATTTTACGCTTCATAATGCGCCACACATTTTGGATGGGAGACAGGTCTGGACTACAGGCGGGCGAGGAAATTACCCGCACTCTCTTACTACGAAACCACGCTGTTGTAACACGTGGCTTGGCATTGTCTTGCTGAAATAAGCAGGGGCGTCCATGATAACGTTGCTTGGATGACAACATATGTTCATCCAAAACCTGTATGGACCATTCAGCATTAATGGTGCCTTCACACATGTGTAAGTTACCCATGCCTTGGGCACTAATACACCCCCATACCATCAGAGATACTGGCTTTTGAACTTTGCGCCTATAACAATCCGTATGGTTATTTTCCTCTTTGTTCCAGAGGACACCACATCCACAGTTTCCAAATATAATTTGAAATGTGGACTCGTCAGACCACAGAACACTTTTCCACTTTGCATCAGTCCATCTTAGATGAGCTCTGGCCCAGCGAAGCCAGCGGCGTTCCTTGGTGTTGTTGATAAATGGCTTTCGCTTTGCATAGCAGAGTTTTAACTTGCACTTACAGATTTAGCAACCAACTATAGTTACAGACAGTGGTTTTCTGAAGTGTTCCTGAGCCCATGAGGTGATATCCTTTTCACACTGATGTCAGTTTTTGATGCAGTACCGCCTGAGGGGTCAAAGGTCTGTAATATCATCGCTTAAGTGCAGTGATTTCTCCAGATTCTCTGAACCTTTTGATAATTTTATGGACCGTAGATGGTAAAATCCCTAAATTCCTTGCAATAGCTCGTTGAGAAATGTTGTTCTAAAACTGTTCGACAATTTGCTTACAAATTGGTGACCCTCGCCCCATCCTTGTTTGTGAATTACTTAGCATTTCATGGAAGCTGTTTTTATACCCAATCATGGCACCCACCTGTTCCCAATTAGCCTGCACACCTGTGGGATGTTCCAAATAAGTGTTTGATGAGCATTCCTCAAATTATCTGTATTTATTGCATCCTTTCCCAACTTCTTTGTCACGTGTTGCTGGCATCAAATTCTAAAGTTAATGATTTGCAAAAAAAAATGTTTATCAGTTTGAACATCAAATATGTTGTCTTTGTAGCATATTCAACTGAATATGGGTTGAAAAGGATTTGCAAATCATTGTATTCCGTTCATATTTACATCTAACACAATTTCCCAACTCATATGGAAACTGGGTTTGTATTTATTTCACATTTTCATTCATTATTACATGATTGAATTATTAGTTAATTATTTAATTAATGAATAATACAAATAATTAATTACTTCAAGAATGATTTATTCATTTAATATAGTTTCAACTACATTGTATACCATCGGGCATTATTTTGGTTATGATATTGTACATAGAACATATATATGTAATTCAGGAAATAAATAATACCTTAGGCGTAAGTTGAGAGTTCAACTCCCCCAAAAATCCTTGATGAAAATAAATGTCACGACCTAAAATATCATATATATACATATACTGTACATACCTGAGACTGCTTTTAGTTCTTCCAGTTTAGGTAAGGCCTCCTTCAAATGAAGCCATCTTTCCTCTTCACCTGACAACATGAGACAGTCCTGGAAAAGAGAGGAGGCTCATATAAAAATGGGGTCACTGCAAAGAATGTGATTTATTTCTGAAACATTCAATGAAATGAGTAAAATAGAATGTCAAAATTAAAAACAATGCGCTGCTGTGTATTAGCAATATAATGACAATGTTCAAGGAAAACATTCCTAAACTAATGATGTATATTGATATTTCATCCTATACTGTATTTCTTCCTCAGGAGGCGATGACAATCTGCAATTTCTACATCATATTTCACAGTGGCCTCCCCAATTCTACTCATATTTCCTTTTGAAACACAAATATTGGCCTGTGGGTGAAGCTGCAGGGAAGTCAAGGTTGGTTTCACTCAATGGAAACATTAAAAGCCTGCACCAATACCATAAAACCGCGAAAAGCTATTTTACAAGCCCTATGGCTTACTGTATTTTATGTGCACACATGCACAAACACACAACATAAAGCTTGGACAGCGTACAAACTCAAGGTTTGACGTCAACTCTGGGTCACGACCGAGCAGACTGCCATCATCACCAGAAGATTAAAGACAGCGGCGGAACGACAAAAAACTGTGGAGAGTGCGTGCAGAACAAAGGAGGCTCGAAATAAAGGCGCTCCTTTACTTAATCATCAAAAGAAGGTGCACAAAATCTATTTTTATGTGCATGTGTGTTGCACTGCAGTAGAAGTCACGTGACAACGCAAATGGCAAAGAAGAAACTTGCGGCTACATAAAAAGGGAGACACTTGATTATGAACATGGAGGTTGAGAGAGATGGAAGAAAAAAACTGCAGGTGAAAGGCAAAACCATTTTTCAGAAGGTGGTCAGTCAGAAGAGGAGGCAGGTGGGAAGTAAAGAGTGACAGAGAGGAAGTTAGGAGACAGGAGAGAATGAGATGGTGGACATGTTCGGCTCTGATGCACTCAGATAACAGTAAAACAGCATCTGTGTTTCCATCCGCAACAAACTCATCCAAGCATGTCTTTATGGACATTGCTTTGTGCACTGGAATAGAAAAGGGCTTTTCCCAAACGGTTCCCACAAAGATGGAAGCGTAGAATTTTTTTGGCATGGTTAGTAATCTGTCATCTTGGAGGTGTGTTTGGGCTCGTCATCATGTTGGAAAACTGCCATGCAGCCCGGTTTTTAAAGGGTGGGGATCATGCTCTTCTTCACAATGTCACATTAGAATTCCTGTTCCCCTCCCAGCGCCTGCAGCGCTCATGCGGCTCCAGACTTTGACGCTACCAGCGACCAGCAACTTTCTTGGATCTAGCTACACACAAGTCTTGTTTCTCATCTGTGTTGCCCGCTATTAACCTTCCTCTTGTGTAAGCCTTCTGTTACCATCTCTTATGTTAATGGGTCGGTTTTGACCCATGTCTTAAATAAGCTGTAAAATACCCTAAAAACAATTATCTATCATCCAATTTGTTTCTCAACTCTTGGTTGCCTTATTAGGCTTCCTTATCCACGGAAAATATTGGTTTTAATATTTTTGGTGTGGGCCATTTGGCCTTTTTTTGTAAGTATACCCATCGATTTCAATTAAATAAATGATAAAATGAACCACAAGAGAATCGTATGAATAAATAAAAGGTTGTTGTGTTACCTGACTATAACTGAGGGGTATTAGAACACATCTCTTAAATACATTTGTTTTATTTATTTTAATAATTTTATACTGAATTGACCTCAAATGTCTGGACGTGCCTGTCTTTGTACTGGATTACAAGGTAAAATGAGAATCCCCTAAAGCGCACATGATTGGTAGAGGAGCTGGCTGTCAGTGTGTTCAGTTTTGGCTCTAATTATTGCTTGATAATCTTATTTTTATAACTGGGTCGAAACTGAACCTAACAACACCAAGGTCATAATTTCAACCAGAGCATTTTATAATTTAGTGGAAAAAAAAGTTTTATTTTTGTTGAAATAGAGGTTCCTGACAAAGTCAAAAAGCCTTGATGCAAACAAATACATCTATGTAGTTCTTTTATGCATTTAAAAACTAAAACGGGTCGGTGCCGACCCTAACACAAGACGTAGGTTAAGACAATAGTGGATGTGTATTGGGTCATATCCACTTCGGTCCTGTTATGTTCAAGGTAAGAATGCAACTAAAGTTAAAGTACCACTGATAGTCACACACACACTAGGTGAGGTAAAATTACCCTCTGCATTTGACCCATCCCTTTGTTCCACACCCTGGGAGGTGAGGGGAGCAGTGAGCAGCAGCGGTGCCCGCGCTCTGGAATCATTTTGGTGATTTAACCCCCAATTCAAACCTTTGATGCTGAGTGCCAAGCAGGGAGGTAATGGGTCCCATTTTTATAGTCTTTGGTATGACTCAGCCGGAGTTTGAACTCACAACCTACCAATCTCAGGGCTGACACTCTAACCACAAGGCCAGTGAGCAGGACTATTGATTATTTTAATGGTCGACTGGGCAGCAATTATTTTTTGACAAGTCAAACATTTCAAAAGATTACGGTGTGAAGGCTATATACCAACAGTGCAACTGGTTCCAAAAATTACGGTTTTCCCCAGAATAACCAAGAAACTTCCCCATTGAAAATGAATGGGGAATGTACAAACCCTCTTCATATCCCCCATTTCTTATCCGATTCAAACTGTTCCACCATCCAAAAACTCTACACACCCTGGACATTCAAACCAACATGTTTCCCGGTTCTGAAATTTCTGATTATCAGGAATTCCCGCTTTTCTATTGCAGTACAGCATGTCCCTTTTTTTCTTTTGACGAGTTCTCTCACATTTTACATCCGATTTCAATCATTTTCCACGGTCAAAATATTCCATCTAAAATGTTCTATCAAAGTTATTACTTCTGCATTTCTCAACCGTTTGGAAAAATATCAAAGCCAACCCATTCAAATCATTCAAGACAATTGTGCTGCCTCACATTCCACACATTTCCTCTTTTTTCCAACTTTTCCTTATTTCCTGAAAATTTAATTTTAATAAATGGAGATTTTCAAAGTTCAACCACTCCCAGATTTCTCATTCGATTTGAACCGTTCCACCGTCCACACACTCAAATCATCCTGGACATTCAAGCTAACATGTTTCCCGGTTCCCAAAATTTACAGATTACTCAGAATTACCAGGAAAGGTCCCCCATTGAAAATTAATGGGTGAAATACATACTCCTACATATCCCACATTTCTCAACAGATTTGAACAGTTCCCAAGTAAAAATGCTCCTTGCTCATGTTTGTTGACTGCCAGCATGCTAACTTTTTTTATGCAAATTTTGCCCCAGTCAAATAACTAGGTACTTAACATATGCTAACTTTTTTACCCAATGTTGTCATATCTCAGTCATATATAACTTGGTATGTGATACATGCTAACATTGCTGCCCTACAACTTAGTCATATAAATTGGTTCTTGACATATGCTAATTTTTAGCATGCTAATTTTTCTAACTTATTTTGCATGCATGCGCCTCAGAGTCATCTAACTTGATATCAGCCCGCATCAGCAGCTTGCATGTTTCAAAGGTTTGCGCATACAGCATTCACTTGCAATTTCTACTGAAATTGCATTCTCTAGTTGTTCACGATCTGCTACACACATTTGAGTTTGACTTTAAGTCGGCGACTTGATTTTAACTCATTTCAACTATTTACAGTGTTACCTCAATCCAGGAGCACCTTGCGTTCCACGACCAAACTTGTAATACTTATAGATTTAAGACGCCCCGCCCATTGTAATTAATTGATATAGATTAAATCTGTGCTTAGTCCTACAAAACACCACAATTTTAACATGCAACATGCATTGGGGCGGCATGGTGTAGTGGGTAGAGCGGCCGGCCAGAAACCTGAGGGTTGCAGGTCCGCTTCCCACCTATTGACATCCCAAAAATCGCTGCCGTTGTGTCCTTGGGCAGGACACCCTCACCCTTTTCCCCCGGTGCCGCTCACACTGGTGAATGAATGATGAATGAATGATAGGTGGTGGTCGGAGGGGCCGTAGGCGCAAACTGGCAGGCACGCTTCCGTCAGTCTACCCCAGGGCAGCTGTGGCTACTGATGTAGCTTACCACCACCAGGTGTGAATGAATGTTGAGTCCCACTTCTCTGTGAGCCCTTTGAGTGTTTAGAAAAGTGCGATATAAATCCAAGTTATTATCATTATTATTTGAAAAACTTTTGGATAAGAAATATTGTTTAAAAAAAATATAATATTGGTACAACCAACTACGGTTTGGTTCGTTTGTATGGAAAACAATACAATATTCACAGATGAGATAGGCTCCAGCGACCCCGAAAGGCAAGCAGTGGTCGCCAACCACCGGGCCGTGGCCCGATTGGTACCGGGCCGCAGAAGAATTTTTTATTAATTTTTATTAAAAAATAATAATAATATATATATATTTTTTTATTTTTTATTTTTATTAAATCAACATAAAAAAACAATATACACTTAGTGCACCAACCACAAAAACCTCCCTTTTCCATGACTAAAACGTCCCTTTTTCATGACAAAGGAAAAAAAAAAAAAAAAAAATAAAAGGATCACTGCCGAAAGGGACACGCGGTAGAAAATGGATGAGTGGATGGATGGATATATTGCTTTCTGTATTGAAGTATACCTACAGTACTTCTGTAGTGTTGTCATTTGAAAAGAATCTGACTGTACTAATGAGACCAAGGTCCACATCCCTAATAAAAGCCAACATTTTGATTATGTATGAGAGTTTACTTTCTTGGTTGTCATAAGTGACAATGACAGGGTCAATATTTGAGGATGGTGTGTCAATTCTGCAACCCTAAGTTGAAAATTTGGGTGATGATCATGGATGATGTGTGTGGCATTTTTTTTCTTACTGTGTCTTGAGAGTCACATTTCTGGCAGCGGCAAGTGAAATGGTACTGGTCCTCCAGCTGTTTCTGACGCTCTTCAGTCAACGACAAGGTTTCTATGTAGCTTATAGTTAGCTGTACACAGAAAGAACATTTTTCATTCAAGATGTCATACACTATATAGTCCGTGAGGGTTTCTCTGGTCTTGCACATACCTCCTCTCCAGGTTTGATATCCAAAATGGCTCTGAGGTGTATCTTTGCTCCTTCAAACACCATCACACAGTTTGGCCTGCAGTCATGGTTTAGGAGCGATAAACTGGGGGAGTGACATGAGGGAAGTGCCCCAGGTTGGAGGTGAGGAATACAGAGAGAGATGGAAAGAGGAGTGTTTGAAAGGAAAGGTAGGAAATGATAAGCCATGAGGGGATGAAGAAAGGACGAGAGAGAAAAGTCAGTAAATTACGTTATAGGGCCATGGCTTAGAGGCAGAATGGACTTCAGTTTCACCGTAACCCTGGACTGGTTAGGCAGTAAAAATAAAATAAAACAGTATTATAGATGTTTTCAAAAACATTTTTGAATAAAAATAGCAGACATCAGTCACTTTGTAGCTTGTATAAGTGTACTGTATATGCTGACAGTCTGTTGCAATCTGGACTGTGTTTATAGTTTAGTCTATTTATTGGGAGTATAAATGTCCAGGTTAAGGGGCCAGTCTCAATAAAAGTGGACTGACCTTTAATGTGCGCTATCCATTCCCACTATTGTGACAAGCTTTTTCGGTTTTATTAGCAATTTCACTCAGAATGGAGCCGTATTTCTGCTAGATTTACTGTTGTGGAAAAGACTTGGAAGAGACAAGTCAGGCTGCAACTCATTAACTGAAGTATGTTATATGGTTCTGTTTTAATTGTTTTCAATGACAAAATAACTAATTTATGTTTTTAGGCATGAATTGTGTTGGTTCTATGCACTGCTTGCTCTATAATTCGGAAAGATGATAGAAAAAGCTAAAGGCTCCAATGAGCCAAAAAGTCAATCAACACGTTGATGAAAGGCACACAAATAGAGGTTTCCCAGTGCAATGGGACAAGATGAGTGCTATCATTCTACCCTAATAAATGTCACTCCTTATTCAGGGGCTGTCTATCAGGCGCTTGCAGATACAAACCAAGTCAACAGAAGATGTACTCTACTTCTGTCAAAACAAAAGCTTATTTCCCTAACGTATATTTACATTTCACAACAGTGTCAACACAAAATATGCTTGATTGACAGTGTTGGGAGATCGTAGGCTGGCTGTTTATTCCAATTATTAAAACTGAAAATTGAATACATCTTATACATACGTATATGAAGTAGAGGTGCATGATATATATCCGATAGATAATTATTATGATATGAAGCGATATGACGTCATACTGATACATCTGATTACATGAAAAAATAGCTCAGATAAAAAAATTAGGCAATATTATCTGTACTTTGCTGTAGGTGGGTTAGGGTGAGCAAATGAAGCGCTCCTCTCTGAAGTGCTGAAACGGGCCTTTTAAAGTCCTACTGAAATGAGATTCTCTCATTTAAACGGGGATAGCAGGTCCATTCTATGTGCCATACTTGATCATTTCGCGATATTGCCATATTTTTGCTGAAAGGATATTTAGTAGAGAACATCGACGATAAAGTTAGCAACTTTTGGTCGCTAATAAAAAAGCCTTGCCTGTACCGGAAGCAGCAGACGATGTGCGCGTGACGTCACTGGTTGTAGAGTTCCTCACATTGTTTACAATCATAGTCACCAGCAGCTAGAGCGATTCGGACCGAGAAAGCGACAATTCCCCCATTAATTTAAGCGAGGATGAAAGATTCATGGATGAGGATAGTGAGAGTGAAGGACTAGAAAATAAATAAATAAATAAATAAGTAAAAAAAAAAAAAGGCGAGGGCAGTGAGAGCGATTCAGATGTTATTAGACACATTTACTAGGAAAATTCTGAAAAATCCCTTATCTGCTTATTGTGTTACTAGTGTTTTAGTGAGATTAAATAGTACCTGAAAGTCGGAGGCGTGTGGCCCCGGGTGTGGTGACCGCCAGTGTCTCCGGTGGGAGGAGGTAATAGTCCACAGCTGCAGGAGGACGCAAGCTCCGCTCATGTCTACGGTAAGAGCCGACTTATTAGCACAATTTTCTCACCGAAACCTGCCGGTTGACATGTGGTCGGGAACCATGTTCGCTTGACCACCCTGTTCCATAGTAAAGCTTCACCTTCGGTAATTTTAAACAAGGAAACACCAGCTGTGTTTGTGTTGCTAAAGGCAGCCGCAATACAGCGCTTCCCACCTCCATCTTTCTACTTTGACCTCTCCATTATTAATTGAACAAATTGCTAAAGATTCAGCAACACAAAAGTCCAGAATACTGTGTAATTATGCGATTAAAGCAGACTACTTATAGCTTGGATCGGGCTGGGGAAAAAATGTCCGCTACAACCAGTGACGTCAAACGCACGCGTCATCATTAGCGTCAATATACCGCGACAGTTTCAACAGGACACTTCGCGGGAAATTTAAAATTGCAATTTAGTAAACTAAAAAGGCCGTATTGGCATGTGTTGCAATGTTAATATTTCATCATTGATATATAAACTATCAGACTGCGTGGTCGGTAGTAGTGGGTTTCAGTAGGTGTAGATCGTGTGGGACTTCTTCACAGTTTCAGAAGAAGACACTCCACATGCAATTTATACCAAATGTTCTGCTAACATTACGCAAGGAGATAAAAACACATTGAGCTTCAACACATCAAAGTTTGTCAGCCGCCTGAAATGCCAGCATTAGTACGACTGTTTTAAAAGCCTATGAAAGCCTGCTAAAGAAGCTCCCTCAAAGCCAGCTACAAAGAAAGGTGTGCACGAACTAGAGTTAAAGCTTCATTTTTAAAATGTGACGTTTAAAGAAGTTATAATTGGAATTGGTTTTGAGAAGCAGCATTTTATCTATATTGGTATCGGCTTGAAAAAAAAAAAGTATCATGCATCCATATTATAAAGCCCTGGTGGTTTTTGGTATAATGGTACATGGTGATGCCTTTTGTGCAGACAAAACAGGTTTGATGCAAAACCAAGACCCTCACAGACAACATTAGAGATGTGCAGTCCTGATCCCAGTGTGGATGTGGTCGAAATGACAATACGTAAACCATGCAATTCATTTGGTGTGGCAGCCACTAGTGCAAAGAAGACAAAAATAATTCGAATAAACATATACCATTGAAAATTACTATTAGACTAGAGAACATAGACACCTTTAGCTCGGTTTAGCTCGGTTGGTAGAGCAGCCGTGCCAGCAACTTGAGGGTTGCAGGTTCGATTCCCGCTTCCGCCATCCTAGTCACTGCCGTTGTGTCCTTGGGCAAGACACTTTACCCACCTGCTCCCAGTGCCACCCACACTGGTTTAAATGTAACTTAGATATTGGGTTTCACTATGCAAAGCGCTTTGAGTCACTAGAGAAAAGCGCTATATAAATATAATTCACTTCACTTCACTTCACTTATAATGATTGACATATTTGATGAAATCCTGATGTACAAAAATGTACATTTTAAGACCTAAGTGCATTAATGTTATTACACACATCGATAAAAACATTCTGCACTTAGAATCTCCTCCATTACGGGTCTCATTATTATATTCATTGGGAAAAAACAAAAGCTGGGCAAGATTAAAACTCTCTCTCTCTCTCTCTGTGTGTGTGAGTGTGTGAGTGTGTGTGTGTGTGTGTGTGTGTGTGTGTGTGTGTGTGTGTGTCTTTGTAAAGCCATCTGCAGGCCTCTGGCTTTGTTCAACAGTGCATAAGTTGCAGGTTGAATATCAAATAGAAATCAAGCCCCCCAAACAATGCTTTTATCTGACGAAGAGGCAGATCATTAGCATACTAATTAGATTAATGAACTAAACTGCAACTGATGTGCTGGCAGTCAGTGATGCTAACTGTTGCTTAACATGCACGTTAGAGAGTTAAACATCACATGGGCTTCCTAAATAGTCTCTTTTTTTTTTTTTTTTAAAGAGGTAAAGTACTTAACTATAGCGTGCAGTATGTTAAATGTCACTGGCTGTTTATCAGAGGGTTTGCCTGATATTTAAAGGTTAAAAATTCCTGAAGTTAAATGTGGGGACTCTTTTCATACTTATCCAGTAACCTTCAAAGTGATTTACCATGGTTATGGGGGCATAAACACATTCAACAACTACAGACACACAATGATCCCACCAATTTCGGACATTTCGGCATCAAAGCCATCAAAGAACAGCCGGTGTTTGTGTGCGTTTTTATACAGCAACACAACATCCTCCGGATAATTACCTCTGAGGCGACACCAGTGTAAATAAAATACTCATGAACGACAATTGCTTTCAACACAACAAAGTCTGATTGACTGTCGAGTCTTAAACTTCCGATCGTTTTTCTGGTTTTGGGAAACTATATTACAGTTTTAGTAGTGCTTCTAGAAGACAAAAAGAGGAAATAGTGGTATCATTTTTTGCAGCAAATTTTAGTAGGTTCTTCCTTGGAACACATGGCACCACGCCACAAAGTTTCATAAAGTTTCCTGTTGTTTTTTTGTAATTATCTTTTAATGGCGGAAGACGGCGTACACCCTGGACAAGTCGCCACCTCATCACAGGGCCAACACAAATAGACAGACAACATTCACATTCACATTCACATTCACACACTAGGGCCAATTTAGTGTTGCCAACCAACCTATTCCCAGGTGTGTGTTTTTGGAGGTGGGAGGAAGCGACCCCCACGACCCAAAAGGAACAAGCGGTAGGAAATGGATGGATAGATGGATGGAACAAAACAACAAACCAAAAAACGGCTTTGAAAACAACACTGTTTATCTTTGTACTTTATGGCGTTGCAGAGGTATGAATTGGGAATGTTATCTTCCTAAATTTACAGCAGGCATATTGAAAAAGTAAAAGAACAGAATTTTTCTCCAATTGTGTTTACACTATATGATTAAACGTACTATTCCTTAGACATAAAACTGCAACAAACTTCAGTTCTGTTGTTAGTATTTGCATTTTACTATCACACTGGCTTACTAGGATTTCAGTTAAAAGTTAAAGTTAAAGTCCCAATGATTGTCACACACACACTGGGTGTGGTGAAATTATCTTCTGCATTTGACCCATCCCCTTGTTCCACCCCCTGGGAAGTGAGGGGAGTAGTGAGCAGCAGCGCTGGCCGCGCCCAGGAATAATTTGGTGATTTAACCCCCCATTCCAACCCTTGATGCTGAGTGTCAAGCAGGGAGGCAATGGGTCCCATTTTGTAGTCTTTGGTATGACTCGATCGGGGTTTGTACTCTTGACCTCCCAGTTTCAGGGAAGACACTCTAACCACAAGGCTACTGAGCTGGTCCTGATTTAGTTTGATCCAAATACCATGCGCTAAACAGCGTGTGCAATCTATAAAATAGTGTGTACTACTATTGGGCGTGTTGCGTGCGGTTTACTAACACTGCGTATACAATTGTAAAGAGGCGCAGACCACTTTATTTAAATGAGGATTTTGCGTGTACGTGTACTGTACGAGGCATCACCACAGAGAAACTGACATTTACTGCACATTCATGTTACCATGCTCCTACCTGTGGCATTTTTATATGTCTTCAAACATATAACATTTTAGACAGAGCCCTGCAGTATACATTCATTGGAAAGAGGCTGCACTTATTACTCCATTCAACACGCACACCTAGGTATTTTCATATAAGAAAAATTTTAATAATATATATGGCATCTAAAAAAAAAAATAATTAAAAAACATTAAAAGACCTCAAAAAGCAATTGAATTTGTTTTAAACAGCCCCTTAAGTCCTCTCGCTGCTATAAAATTGTAAAATTATGTTGCTGAATAGATGATATTTCTAATATTTTATATTTCTGACTATCCAAAAAGGGGGATTCTCATCTGTCCATCGTTTGTCTGTGCAGCACGAGCACTTATCTTGCAGCGGCGTGTGGAACTGCCAGTTTGCACGTCCTTCCCACACGTGCTATATAAAATACAAAATAGTGCTCGCTAACGGCAATGAGTGTTGATAAATCACATTGTGCGTGCTAATAAATATATTTGCATCTTCTCCTCCCTGTGTTGCGAGCTTTTTAATTATCAGCATATATTTTGCATATTATTAGGGGCGGCGCGGCATAGTGGGTAGAGCGGCCAAGCCAGAAACCTAAGGGTTTCAGGTTTGCGCCCCGCCTCTTGACATCAAAATTGCTGGCGTTGTGTCCTTGGGCAGGACACTTCACCCTTAGCCCCCGGTGCCGCTCACACTGGTGAATGAATAGGTCTCGCAGCCTCGCTTCCGTCAGTCTACCCCAGGGCAGCTGTGGCTACAAATGTAGCTTACCACCACCAGGTGTGAATGAATGATGGGTTCTCACTTCTCTGTGAGCGCTTTGAGTATCTAATAATAGAAAAGTGTTATATAAAATCTAATACATTATTATTATTATTATTATTATTATATCAATGAAAACAGAGACGCAAAATGGATTGCAATGTAAATCCACTTTGCACACGTCTAGTAGATCAGCTTTGCGTGTGCTATCAGGTTTGCGCATATTTTAGTACACACAAACCTTTAGGAAATCAGGCCCTTAATGTTTTAATATCAAACGATCTCTTTGCATCGTCCGTCCTTACACTGAGAGGACATCATTAGTATTTAACTCACTTATATTAGTTAAAAAAAAACAAAAAACCTTTGAGCACACAAAAATCAATGAAAACATTATTCTGTCCTTTAAAAATGTGGTTCAGTGGGACACAAAATCTTATTTTGAAACTTACACAGAAAACTGATTGAGCCAGAGCATTTGGTGAAGAGTTTTTGGCGCACCGCAGGCAGAGGAAAATGAATGGAGCCTCACCCGTGTAATCCCCCTCTCCTTGGCAAAACCAGGGTTGCTAGGCAACCCAAAATATGAATAGGCAGGGGACCATCCTGTGAACAGGCCCATCTTTAATGGACAACACGCACACACGCACGCACACACACACACACACACACACACACACACACACACACACACACACACACACGGTTTGGCTGAGCTGTGAGAAAGCTACTGTGACCATCTGACATCTCAACACTGGTCAGATAAGCTGCCTGGGATACCTGGAGTGTGTGTGTGTGTGTGTGTGTGTGTGTGTGTATGTATGCATGCTTGTGAAGTAACACAACAGCAGGCCAAATTCTATAATATACTGTACATCATGGTCTTCATACAGTGAATATTGTATGTACCGCCTTCCTATGCATGTTGGAGACAATCATAACATATTAGACTCCCTGCATGTGTCCTCATCCTCCCAAACAGTTCACAACATCTGTCTGTATGAGTTTTTAACTTTCCTTGTCAAAACAAAAGGAGAAGCAAAAAAAAAAAAAAAATCCCATCATTACTGGTGTGCACTACAAAGAACTGTCAAACAGCGAGAGTAGTGAAAGGGTTGTGTGCAAGCGAGCGGGTAAAGGATGCGCTGGGTCGTTTGGGTTGTAGTGATTTGGCAGATTGTGAGTTGTATTGAATTTAATGCTAATTATCAGTATCACAAAAATTAGGAGTGACATTGGAAGTGATGGTATTTGCGACTGTATGTGTGTATGTGTGTGTTACCTCGGATACAGCCCAACTCCAATCTCTTGCAGCTCTCCGTCACTAATGGTAAAACAATTACACGTCACCTGAAGGACAAAAAGAGGTTGAAAAGTAAAGAGATGAGAGAGAGAAAAATATGAGCTAACTAGCTTTAGGGAACCAACATTAATTTTCATCATTTTCAAATTGACGTTGGCACGCTTGAGAAAGAGGATGCTCGATAACTAATGTCTATCTCCAGTATACTTTGGAAAGAAGGTATGCAAATAAAAGTGTGACTTAAAGTTTACTTGTTTATTCGAATATAATAACATGTTTTGTAAGGAAAAATAAAGATTATAAGATCGTATTGTAGCCAGGGGCGGTTCTAGGCATGCTTATATGAGGGGGCAGTCAGAAATGTGAAGGGGGCATCATGTGTACACATCATGCGCCAGCACTTTTTTTTCTGTGCTTATAGTAACAATGCTTTCTTCATTGAAATGGGTCTTTAGCTATGTGTCCAACCCCAACCTGGAGTAGTGGATTGCACTTTGTCAGGCCTCTACCTTCAGACCTGTCCAACTTGGGTGTGCCACCTGAAGACTAAGCTCCCACTGGTATAGCTCTTACGGTCATTGAGGCACGCAAACCCCCTGACCACAATAAGGTGGCAATCCCTCAAGGGGGGAAACATTAACAGCGCTGCCATATTTCCGACAGGGGAAACAGGAGCAGGTGTCTCGCACCACAGAATACTCTAGCCAGGGTCGCGTGCGGTACCAGGCAGGATTGAATGATCTTAATGTTGTACCAAATGCACGCTTTGGGTAGCCACCCAGTATTGGCTGAGATGGTGCATTACCATTTAAGTCACTGGGTAGCTGAGCAGGCTGCTTTGGGGGAGCGCTTGTTGGGGGGACGGAGGGAGCTGGTGCAGGAGAAACAGTGCTTGCTGGTGCTAAAGGTGCAGTATTGCTAGCTGCTGTCCCTGATGTACTAGCAGTAGCATCATTGCTACTACTACATGCAGGAGCAGGACTAGACTTTTTAAATGCTCTGAAAAATGGATGCATTACAGAGCATTAACTTTATCTTTGTGAGCTGCTGGAAGCTGGAGCAGAAAATAAGTAAGCTTGAACAACAACAGAAAAAACCTGCTGTGATTACATGAAGAAAAACAACAGCAGTAGAGGACTACAGCCTGGGGCGGGGCTTTACGTAGGGGTCTGTCAGACACAGGTCACTTGTCTTCAGTTTGTCACATGCAGTGGACGTGGGCACTCATCTGGGCACAAAATTCATTCACTCCAATGTATGTGTGTTGCCCACTTGCTTGTAAATTGATGAAAACGGCAGTGTTTTTGTCTTTAGGTGTCTTGGTCATATCAAATGAAACTTATAATTTGTTTATTACAAAATGTAGATTGAAACATTAAAGGTTGACTATGTAGAATTACAAGAAAAACAACAGAAAAAGAATTCCAGCTGTCGATTGCCAGACCGTTGCTAAGTAAAACGGGCCGTTGCTAGGGACTCCGCTCTGGACAGAGGACAGCAGAGGAGGACTGCTAAGCAGGATATATACTTTATGTTTAATTTTTACCATCATTAACAGCATCATAAATGACTTGTAGCTTGTTACAGGGACAGTGGAGGCTCTCTGCCTTCCAAACCACTGCTGCTCAGAGCCTCCGCTGTCACTGCTCTCGTCAAGTTGTTAAAAAAAAAAAAAAAAGGAACTCCGTAGCACCGAAAGTCCGCGACGATAAACGTGTTTATGACAGATAAGACTACACAAATACACCCATCCTAACAAGTATATGATACATGTAGACAACTTTTCCTTTTATTTTACTTTCATACTGCAACAGTGATTGGATGTTTACTGAGGGCTAAGGGGTGTGAGCGGGTGTGTGTCTGCTTCGCAGCCTGTGGAATGTTGAATACACGCACAGCGGAGGGAGGGATGAGAGGGAAGCAGACACTACTATATCGTGTGTGTCCCTTTTTCTGCGGATTTTTCCGCTAATTCAGATAATTTTGTCAACTTGTAATGTAGTAATTTTGTGAGTTTATTAAAATTTGCTTTCTCAAATTTAGATTTGAGGGGGCAAGACATTTATTTAGGGGGCTCTGCCCCCTCTTGCCCCTGCATAGAGCCGGCCATGATTGTAGTAGTGATATATTTTACTCATGTATTGTTTATTTAATTTGCCTGCACAGACCATAAACCAACTAAAACAATAGCTTAAAAATAATGTTTTCTCTAGCCGAATAAAGGGCTGATTAATTATAAATTATTATACAAAAATGATTTGGATTAGTTTTTTCTAGGAAAATTTGATAGTTTGACGAGTATATTTAAACATTTTATTTTTATTGTTCTCATATAGTGGGGAGTTTATCTATTCAACTGAAGAGAGTACCTGTAATCTAATACAATTTATATATTTTTTTCACACTTTCAGCTTTTCACACTGTCGCCTCAGCAAGTCAATCACATGAACGGTTTTGGTTTAGTTTTTAAGTCCAATGTTCTTCCTGTCTGGGAATCGAACCCTTGTCCTTAACCAACCAGGAAAATCTAACAAAATGTTACAATATCTGGTGTATATTGAAATATTAAGTCAAAAACTAGTGTTGGAATTTTAAGAAGCTTTTGATCCTTGTCTCTTTGAACTCCACCATAAACTTTAAATTTACAGATGGCATTTACAATACTATTTTGGATACCTTCATTGTGTTAAATGTACTTCATCTCACTGTCTTGATCAAGTAAAATTGTAAAATCAAATTTCAAAATACTGTAACTTCAATAATGTTTATGTTTTAATGTTAAACTAAACAGTTCAGATCTAGACCACAATAACAAAAATTTGAACGATTATGACTTGTTCAGTTCAGTTTCAGTTTATTTCGAACATGTATACATTACAATGTAATTCATCACATAATTCCAGTTTTTTCATTACAGCACATCCGAAAAGGAGTAGGAAGAAATTGATCTTATTTAATCCTACTCTTTTTCATACGATAGCAATTTTATCCCATTTCCTTGTTCTCTGTAACATAACAGTGAACAAATAAATACAAAACCCGTTTTCATTTGAGTTGGGAAATTGTGTTAGATGTAAATAAAAACAGAATACAATGATTTGCAAATCCTTTTCAACCCATATTCAGTTGAATGCACTACAAAGACAAGATATTTGATGTTCAAACTCATAAACTTAATTTCTTTTTTTGCAAATAATAATTAACTTAGAATTTCATGGCTGCAACACGTGCCAAAGTAGTTGGGAAAGGGCATGTTCACCACTGTGTTACATCACCTATTCTTTTAACAACACTCAATAAACATTTGTGAACTGAAGAAACTATTTGTTGAAGCTTTGAAAGTGGAATTCTTTCCCATTCTTGTTTTATGAATAGGTTCAGTCGTTCAACAGTCCAGGGTCTCCGCTGTCGTATTTTACGCTTCATAATGCACCACACATTCTTGATGGGAAACACAGGTCTGGACTGCAGGCGGGCCAGGAAAGTACCCGCACTCTTTTTTTACAAAGCCACGCTGTTGTAACATGTGCTGAATGTGGCTTGGCATTGTCTTACTGAAATAAGCAGGGGCCAACATATGCTTGGATAGCAGCATATGTTGTTTCAAATCCTGTATGTACCTTTCAGCATTAATGGTGCCTTCACAGATGTGTAAGTTACCCATGCCTTGGGCACTAATGCACCCCCATACCATCACAGATGCTGGCTTTTGAACTTTGCGTCGATAACAGTCTAGATGGTTCGCTTCCCCTTTGGTCCGGATGACACGATGTCGAATATTTCCCCCAAAAATTTAAAATGTGGACCCGTCAGACCACAGAACACTTTTGCACTTTGCATCAGTCCATCTTAGATGATCTCGGGCCGAAAGAAGTCGGCTGCTTTTCTGGATGTTGTTGATAAATGGCTTTGCAAAGTAGAGCTTTAACTTGGACTTACAGATGTAGTAACAAACTGTATTTAGTTTTCTGAAGTGTTCCTGAGCCCATGTGGTGATATCCTTTAGAGATTGATGTCGGTTTTTGATAGAGTGCCGTCTGAGGGATCAAAGGTCACGGTCAATAAATGTTGGTTTCCGGCCATGCCGCTTACGTGGAGTGATTTCTCCAGATTCTCTGAACCTTTTTGATGATATTATGGACCGTAGATTTTGAAATCCCTAAATTTCTTGCAATTGCACTCTGAGAAACCTTGTTCTTAAACTGTTTGACTATTTGTTCACGCAGTTGTGGACAAAGGGGTGTACCTCGCCCCATCCTTTCTTGTGAAAGACTGAGCATTTTTTGGGAAGCTGTTTTTAAACGCAATCATGGCACCCACTTGTTCCCAATTAGCCTGCACACCTGTGGGATGTTCCAAATAAGTGTTTGATGAGCATTCCTCAACTTTATCAGTATTTATTGCCACCTTTCCCAACTTCTTTGTCACGTGTTGCTGGCATCAAATTATAAAGTTAATGATTATTTGCAAAAAAAAATGTTTATCTATTTGAACATCAAATATGTTGTCTTTGTTGCATATTCAACTGAATATGGGTTGAAAATGACTTGCAAATCATTGTATTCCGTTTATATTTACTTCTAACACAATTTCTCAACTCATATGGAAACGGGGTTTGTAATAAACAAATAATATACCGTAGCAAGTAAACAAATATTAAATACATAAATGATCTGTGTCTCAATAATAAAAAAAAGTTTCAAGATCCATCCATCCATCTATTTTCTACTGCCTGTCCCTTTTTTGGGGTCACGGGGGTGTTGGAGCCTATCTCAGCTGCATTCGGGATATCAACCATAATTCTTGTTCTGTGTACTTTGTGAACACTTGTAGTTTGAACAGTCTCTCGGACTGAATCATATTGGTGCTTTGTTTGATTTCTTAATCCATTCCATAATTGAATTCCACATTCAGATATACTAAAGATTTTAAGTGTTTTACAAGCATACAAATGTTTTAAATTAGATTTTCCTCTTATGCTGGATCTTTTAAAATGTGGCTCTATCGATTCAAGAGTCAAATATTACTGTTTTTGTGAATGTGAGTGTGAGTGTTGTCTGTCTATCTGTGTTGGCCCTGCGATGAGATGGCGACTTGTCCAGGGTGTACGCCGCCTTCTCCGCCCGATTGTAGCTGAGATAGGCGCCAGCGCCCCCCGCGACCCCAAAAGGGAATAAGCGGTAGAAAATGGATGGATGGATGTTATATTTCTCCTCTTTTATTGAGAAGAATTGCTGTAAATTTTTGGGTAGAAGGTTATAGTTTGCTTTGTACATCAGTTTAGCAGTTTGCAAATGCACCAAATCATTGAATTTCAATATTTGTGAATCAATAAATAAAGGGTGTGTATGTTCTCTATATCCAGCATTATGTATTATTCTAATTGATCTTTTTTGTAACACCGTTAGTGGATGAAGCGCACATTTGTAGTTGTTTCCCTATATTTCTGCACAATAACTCAGATATGGTAACAATAGTGTCACTGTTAATCAAAATTTAGCATTATGGTCAGCTTTGTGGGCCTGGAAATCGATTTTTTATTTTATTTCCTATTTACCTATTTTCAAATGCTAAGGTACTAGGGCCTGACGCTACTGACCGCTTTATTGAAATGCCGGTGTTAATAAAGGATGCATGGCAGCTGTGTGAGTGTTTGTTTTTATGTAGTAGACATTGGTGAAGCGGTGGAGGGAATGTGAGGCATCTGGCGGGCTTATTTCGATCCATCTTGAGTCAATGAATTCTAATTTAACACAATGAAATAAGAGGATCCCGCAGCAAACAATAAAGCATGCGTTCATAGCAGTAGGTTTTTATTGCGCATCACTGCCGTAATAGAATTTGAGCTTCTCTTCACAAAAGACACCATTATCCATTCCCTACATCATCAAACATTTTGTCTGGAGGCGGTTTTCTTCTTCTAAATGGTGCTTTAAATCTCAGTGCACACATCAGCTTTTTGTTTTTTTTCTTTATTCTTCTGTCTGCCAAACATTTTCACATTATCTGTATTTTTTCTTTCTTTCTTTCAAACCTGCAGAGAAAGTGAGATAGAAAGACTGTCTCGCTGAAGGGTGTGGTGAGAAGGCTGTGATGTGGAAAATGGAGAAACACACCCTGCCTTCAGAAATGTCAGGCACAGAGGGGAAAGAAAAAAAATCATTTCCTTGAGATACATTTTTGACCTCATTCAGCAGGTTTTGAAAACAGTCATAGTCATCGGCTTTGAAAGCAATAGTGGTATATATTTGATATTTTACTGTGACGTAAAATTGTCCTACAGTGAACCGCTAGACACCGGAAGTCATGCACATTCAAATTCAACCACAGTTTTTTTGTGATGAATATGGCCACGGAATTGCACAAAACGTGACCATTGGCATGTGACTTGCATTATGTCCTTGTAGTTCGTCATATTGCACTTATAACTGATTAGCTTATTTCTACATTTAAAATAATACCTATAGGGTTGATTACATGTTTATGATGACAAAAGGAGTGATTCTATTTCCATTGCAGTGGTAACTCAAATTACAACTAACCTAACTTGTGAGTAAGTCTAGATATGACCTGTCTTTTGTCTTTTTGTTGTGATTTTGAAGGAACTGCACTTTTTGTGGGGAATTTTGCCCATCATTCACAATAACTTTAAAATGCATTCAAAAACCACCAACAATACTTTTATACTTTTATGTTCTGTAACCTGTATAATAACCGAGCTGTAACGAGATTGTTTTTGTAAGATCGAACACGGAGGAACTCATTTTCTAGCGGAGTAATTCATTCACATGTTTAAATATTAGCCGTAAAATCGAGCAACAGCAAGAGATAAGCTAGTTTCTAGGTCAGTACCTGAATCCAATGAGTTTGTAACAGGACACAACACAATCTGCATAAGTCTTGTAGTCCGTTCTTCTATTTATCTATCTTCTTGTTATGAGGCATTCATCCTCCCCTGTTGCCATTTCTAATATAGAGTAGCGGAACGTTCTAACTTATATCTCGCTATGGAAGCACTAAAAACTACCGGTGTAGTGGGTTAATTCACCCACGGAACTTTAGTTATTAAGACAGTTCCGGTCGGACGTTTTTTCACGGGACACATTTCCGGCGTTGTTGTTGCACTAGTTAGTCACGGATGAGGAGATACTGCTAAGTAAAGTCTGAATGTCAATAGAACAGTTAGCTCTATCTTTCGACACTTCTTTGACTCCCGTCCTTTCACGGTACAGTGGTGCAACAAAGATGACGGAGCGAAGACGCTGTCGAAGGTGAGCCACGTAACTAAGACCGCCCACAAAACGGGGCGCAGGTCAAGCATTTTGCAATGTCCCTATCAAATAAAGAAATAAAGAGCCCACAGCCAGATATCGACACAATCCTACCTTCCGACGACTAGAACTAAGAACAGTAGGTGAGCGCGAAGGACCACACCCGCCAAATCAGAAAAATAAACCATAAAACATGTCCATGTCCTACTGTGTATAGACTCTGTGAAGCAGCCCTACCGCATCACTGTCAGTCTGTACCACTACGAAGTAGGATTTAGCTTCCGTGCCAAAACAACATCCACACAGGGCATTAATCAATGAAAATATAGAGAAGCTTCCGAAAGGTCTGCCCTAATTGTTTAAGTTTGTCAATCTGGATGAGCGATTATAGCCGTGCTCACTCGGTCTAATGCAGATATCTGTTGCTGTCAACAACAAAACGTCTGTGTGCAACATAAACAATTTTCTAGTTCCTATTGTCACATGCTAGAGTGTTGCGGCTGTTGCCAGGTGTCGCGAGAGAAACAAGGAACCAGCTCTTATGACCACAAGCCCAAAGTCTCTGATAAAAGCGGACTTGGCAACACTGGACGGAGAAGCAGCCCGAAGGAAACAAACACCCCATTAGTCCGATCCCCAAGGTAAATGCTGTACAATATCATTACATCATTTTACAAAACTCCTGTAATTGTTTGCCGTACATCCTATTGTATTGATTTTCAAACAGTTCAACACTCTTATCTAAAAGTACATTTTTCTTTTTTAATGCATGTTACATCTTAAATGTGTGGTGTTTTGGGGTGGCAAAGCACGGATTTCAATGGGCAGGGCTGATTTTATATAAGAGTGTCTTGAGTTACAAGCTTGGTCGTAGAACAAATTATGCTCATAAGTTGAAGTATCACATTGTATTTGTATTATGTGTTATGAGAAAACAAATTCAAACAAACATACATACAGTATAAAGCCCAAATAGGTTCATTATGATTTCTTATTGAATTTATTGTGGCAAACTTGAGCTAATTGGAGAATGGTTAATTGCACTACTGCTCGCTCGGAAAGGAATGCACTTTATTGCACCAACAATAGGAAACAATGACTTACTATAGGGAAAATCGCGGGTGGGTCATGACACAGAACACCAATCAAACACATAACATCAAAAGCACACTACCAAAAAAGTACAATAACACACAGAGAGGCAATTACTTAATGGAGGAAACAATCAAGAGGCAACTTAGCGCAACCAATACAGCTAAGCGCTACACTAACTACACCTTATTAGTATGCGCAGTGAGACATGATGGGAACAAGGAAATGCTCCTCAGCATCTCTAAACATATAACTTTTATATGAGAAATCGTGACAATAAGTTAACGTAAGCTAAGTAACACATCCATTGCTGCAAGTTCGCATTCGATGTATCTCAAATGCGAGTGTTGCATTAAGTATTCACACATTAGATAATCATTTTGATGACGCTGGAGCTGGATAGGGAGACTAAGCGACATGAAGCAATATGAGAGACGTCTCATTATAGGCTGCTTTGCTCGCTTCTGTCATGCCAGTTCAAAGAAGTCCTGAGTGGATGGTTTATGTCCTTAACGGGGCGGAAATTGAGAAGCAGAAATATTTCTTGCCAATCTGGAACGTACTACAAATGCCATTAGATACAATAAAAGGTTGTGTAAGAGACAAAGAGAGAGCGTTCTATTATTCTTTTGATTAAGTATTGATGATTTAAAGGCCTACTGAAATGAGATTTTCTTATATAAACAGGGATAGTAGGTCCATTGTATGTGTCATACTTGATCATTTCGCGATATTGCCACATTTTTGCTGAACAGATTTAGTAGAGAACATCCACGATAAAGTTCGCAACAGGAGAAATGCCCTGCCTCTACCGGAAGTCGAAGAAGACGACGTCACATGTTGAGGGCTCCTCACATATTCACATTGTTTTTAATGGGAGCCTCCAACAAAATGAGTTATTCGGACCGAGAAAACGACAATTTCCCCATTAATTTGACCGAGGATGAAAGATTTGTGTTTGAGGATATTGATAGGGACAGACTAGAAAAAAAAAAACAAAAAAAAAAACGCGATTGCAATCGCGTTGCATTGGGACAGATTCAGATGTTTTTAGAGACATTTACTAGGATAATTCTGGGAAACCCCTTATCTTTCTATTGTGTTGCTAGTGTTTTAGTGAGTTTAATAGTACCTGATAGTCCGAAGTGTACATCCACGGCTGGGTGTTGACGGCAGCTGTACGGGAGGCGCAAGCTCAGCTGATATCCGGTAAGTGGCGACTTTTTAACATCAATTTTCTCACTGAAACCTGCTGGTTGACAAATGGTCGAGATCCATGTCCGCTCTGATCCATAGGAAAGTTTCAACTCCGTGAATTTTAAACAAGGAATCACAGTGTGTTTGTGTGGCTAAAAGCTAAAGCTTCCCAACTCCATCTTGCTACTTTGACTTCTCCAATATTAATTGAACAAATTGCAAAAGCGCTCATACTTCCTAAAAACCCGTGACGTCTTGCGTACACGTCATCATTACACGACGTTTTCAAGACGAAACTCACGGGAAATTTAAAATTGCAATTTAGTAAACTAAAAAGGCCGCATTGGCATGTGTTGCAATGTTAATATTTCATCATTGATATATAAACTAGCAGACTGCGTGGTGGGTAGTAGTGGGTTTCAGTAGGCCTTTAATAATTGCTTTCTCATTCCTCAAAGGACAAACATTCCCCAAAACAGCATACTTGTCACTGTTGCAGGCGTGCCTACACCACAACAAAGTGTTAACTATCTTTAATGTCGCTTTCTGTCTCGGCTCAGTTGTGTTGGCTGCCTGTCACTCTAACTGGGCCACGGGTACCAAAATAAGCCCATCACAATCAAAGTAGTGTCTTTATTCCTGTCTCTATAAATATTTCAGAGCTGTGTTTGTTCTTGAAATAGTGGCAGTTCATTTGTTCTTTGTTGACATATTAGTGAAATAAATCATATTCAAGGCTACAAAATAACAATGGCAGAATATTAGGTTTATTATAAAATGAATGCTGTAAGACAAGACCAGCTTCAACAAGCAGCACTATGAAAAGAAGAACAAGACTTGAGGCGGAAAGAATATTCTGGATATTTACAATATAACATGAAATAGCCGACTCACTTTCAAAAGACTCCAGTGTAACCACGTGTCCTCACTTTTAATTAAAGTTAATACGTTTTATTGCTTTAGATTTTAAGGGTCAACTTCTTTTTACATTATTGTGACACTCAGCAGTATTAAAATAAGAAAACATCAAATCTAGTTACTAAAAAGTAGTTACTGTGATTGGATTCCAACATGTAAAGTACATTACACACGACATACTGTACATTAATGACTAGACACAATTTATATAAGCAAACAGTGTGCACGCACAAATGGAGTAATTAAATACACCAAACATCATCACTTGCCTCGGGGTGTTTGAAATGGAATGTGACACTTCTCGGTTTTGCTTTTTAATGACTCATTTCTTTACCCATATCCTATCATCTCTTGAAAGGAATAGGAAAAGAAAGATGACGTGTTTTTATGAACTTGATTTGATTATCAGCTGATGAGCTCAAACATATGTTAAGTACACACACTCCCACACAGTCATCCTACATTCCATGCGTCACTTACAATCATATCTACAAGCAACCATGCGTCTACCTTCGTATGTGCATTTTGTGTATGTTAACGTGAAACATTGGTGGATGTCCTACAACCCTTTCAGCCAACAGTATAGTCAGTTGTGTTCACATGATCCGTCTTAAGCCGACTACTTTACTAAAAGGTCATATTTTGAATTTCATTATCAATATTTACTAAGATCCAGAAAAAGCACCTGCCAATCAACATTCAAATAAAAATAAAGGTGGCACACAGAAATATCTGTTTAAAAGTAGAGTTATTTATATTTACTAATAAATAAAGAAACACACACCCAAAACACAGATTTAATCTTTTTTGTCGACATTTGGGCTCCACTTTACATCATTTAACATAGGGTTGGACGATATACATGACATATGATATAAATTATATAAATTTGGCCGATGACACGTGGAACTAGTGTCAAAGCGCTTTGAGTACCGTGAAGGTAGAACATTGCTATCTACTGTAAGTATAACCGATTTACCATTTACAATAAAATACATTAGCATGTGAAGAATAATATCAAATGAAATTGTTGTATTGATTTTAACTCTGTTCCACTACTATTCCTTGATTGAATAAAAACGCTATTTAAATGACAGCGTAAAGAAGTGGTCACCAACCTTTATGAGACCAAGATCCCTGGTCTCAGGTAAACAAGATTTATAATAATTTGAAATTATTTTCAATTTAAATTATCAGTACTATACATAAAAGAAAAAATGTTTTCTTTTATGTGCGCTCAACAGAAGAATACATAGTACCCACAATAATATGGAGTCCGAACACTATATGGAGTATGAAAAAATGACATTGTAGAAAAAATTGCATCGCCACTGAAACAAGCGTTGAAATAATGTTGAATTAAAAAATAAAATACAGTTATAAAAATAACAGGTAATTTGTTGTATCATGACATGTCAATGCCAATCCGAAGATTGGCATTGACATGTCATAGAACTCTCCTGACGGAATAAATAAAGTACTATCTCTAAATAAAGTACTATCTAATCTAAGATATCTTTTTAAGTGTCAAAGTTTAAATTTTTCACTTTCTGTTTCTGTTTCATATTCACTTTTCCTCTTTTTCACTTTCAACTTACTGGCAGGTATTCCACGTGGAGAAAGGGGTCTTGTAACAAACCAAAAATAATGTTACGCTTTAGTGAATGGAGACGAGTCAAGGAATAGCACCATGTGGAAAACGGCCGCTCAAGCTAAAGCCTGTTTTCCTTTAAATCGCCCATAAGCTCATTGATTGGCTCTGTGGGTCTTTCAGACATTTATGTGCTCCTCAATCTTATAAGTTTGTTTTTGTAAAATTATCCTGTGGTCTAAGGTGGGTTAAGCGTGAATTTGTCCCCATATTTGGCTCCAGTACAGGTCGGGTCCGACAATCAAAACTCTTCATGTCTGTGGGGAAAGCTGACGTCTTCTAAGTCACTGTTTAGGGAATTGTGATGTGGCAAAAAAAGTAGTCAATCATTGTGTTTTAATACAATAAACCCCGCAAAGTGTCTCTTTTTCATGTTTGCCAGATTTATTTAGCTCGATTACATTGAAGTCTTAGTGGTACTACACTAGTGACACCAGTCGATAGTTTATCAAGAAAAAACTAACCCTCTAACTTTTTCAGTAAATTATAAAGTTTGTGTTCCGGATTTTTTTACAGGTCTTTTTTTCTTTTTTCGATTTTAATGTCAAAAATAGTCTAAAGATAACCATGTTGACTTTTAGACTCCATGTTGAAAAAGGTCAGGTAAAAATTCTACCCGATACACAGCAACTATTGTCTGACTAAAAGCAAATACAAAAAGTATACACATGAGGAGACATAATTAACCTTTTTGAGCAGTTTTCCATGTTGTGTTTTTGTGTTACAGTTGCTGTGGTGGTTGCTATGTTTTTTCTTCTTCATTTTTGTAAAAAAACAGTCATTCTCGTGGGATTTTGGGCTAGTAAGGCGAGAGTCTGAATTGGTGGAGGAACAGAATTGTTATTTGTGGTGGTTTGCATTGATATTGTGGCACAAAACACAGACAACGGTCAAAACTGTTCAATGCCTGATTTTCTATCTTTTAGTGTGTGTGTAACAAATTAGAAACCTCTTTAAATTTTGAAAATCTTTATCTGTGTACCCCGGTTTAGGTGTTAATTTAGGTTTTATGAGAAATTAAGTAAAAATCTTGACTTAAACTAAAACGTCACAAACAACAACAAAACTCATACGTCAGAGCTTATCAACTGGCGACCCAGAGGCCAAATCCAGACCAGCCTACAAGTTCAGTTCCAAAATTGGGAGAAAATGTTTTGCTTCAAATGTTATAAAACACAAGAGCGTTTCTGTTGCATAGAGAAACCTGAACCAGTGTTTACACAGAGGCAGATCCTCTCATTGACATTTTTACCTCCTAAAGGCCGGCTTCCACTTTAGCGGACACTTGTATTTTGCACACTGGCTTTTTTTCCCAGAAATTATTAACTGACAAAAAAATTTACCAAAATAAGAAAAATAATGAAAGGAGAAGTCCAGATCCCTGTCCTAAACTTTCTAGAAAGGTGGCTGTGGAGAGACGGAGCCGACAGCGGGCGGAGGAAAGCAGCATCCCTAGCCGAGATGGAGGCGAGAAGGCGGGGCGTGCGGGGGAGAGAGGAGGCGTGTCGCACTGGGAGCGCGCAATCACGTCATCTGCTCCTCCAGCATAAACAGGGGGAAGGAGGAACAGAGAGGAAAGAGTAGGAGAAGGAACCCACTGGAGGAGACCGACCACGACCAACGAAGAAGCGATCAGACCGAGAGACGATGCGACCCCGCAACAGACGCAAACCCCGGACACCGCAGGGTGCACCGCAGACAGAAGCAGGAAACGCCCGCGCACTGCAAAGTGCCGCGACAACCAGGCAAGACTTAACAAATATTGAAATAATAAATGAAAGTCAAACCTGCTATGATGCGTCCTGTATCCATCGTCACTAAAACCCACACATGGACGGTAGGAAGTCTGTCACAGTGGCCCTTAGAAAAATTTAGTTAAGCAGCCCTGTTGTATGTAGACAGATGAACTCTAGTAATCCGATTATTTTCTGCACAGGGATGGCCAACATGAAAAGCACTTATAGTATTAACTCCGTAATAACGTCTTTCTCATACACTCATCAGCTAGAGGGAGAACTAATACAATTACATTGCTACATCTCAAGCCCTAGTATTTGGATTGGATCAGATTTGTGTAGTACCACATCACTACTCTCTTTTCCCAATTTCAATAAAGAGGCTTTACAAAGGATGCCAACATTGTGAACTGGAAAATTCAAATATACCCTGAAGGAATGTTTGAGAATATTAAGTATTTTGGAAAACAGCAAGGTTTAACACAAATTTTAGTCATCTATTTCATATTGATTATACTTTAACAACAGATTACTGGAGCTCCTTGTTTGGTAGTTTCCAGATGACCCGACTTCTTTAACACTGCTCTAACAACCTACTCCAGATAGATTACATGTAGACTATCATATAGAAAGCATTATCGTAATCAAGATTTATGTCCTGCTTCCTTTGTAGATACATTGTCATTAGACATACAGTACATGACATAATTAGCCTCATTACAAACAAAGCACCTTTTGTATAGCTTAGATTTGTGTGTTCACTTCACACACCCACACACACTTAATCCCTCAGGTTGTAAAACTGCAATTATTTCCCATCCTAGGTTGACCATTAGGTTACAGGGCAAATGCTTCATGTAATTATCTGTTGTATATCCATTATGTGAGTTTATGTGTGTGTTGCAATGCTTAGACATTACAACTGCACAAATGAGTGCTCACAAATTGATATGTGACATGTGTGTTCCTGCATGCTCTAAAGGGGTGTGGCTATAATGGTGTTTTATGAGACAATAGCCACGCAAGTACTTTCCATCAGCATTTGAATTAGTTTTTAGTCATATTTGGTATGTAATTATGCTCGAAGTTACTCTAGTTTTTAGTCATATTTGGTATGTAATTATGCTTGAAGTTACTCTATGAGATAATTGTTCGAGTGACTGTAAATGACATGTGTTGCGTCCCCGATGAGTTGATTCCAAAAGGCTTTGAAAGACTGGCTATCATACATGTAATACATATATCCTCAAAGATTTATATTAATTGGACAGATGATCAATAATGTATGGCCAATTAATAGCTACCAATAAGACCCATGTGCCCCTGCAATTATGTTTTGCTTTGTGGCAACCATGTTTTAAACCAGTCTTGCCCAGATTTGACAAACTTCTGCTTGTCAATCACCAAAAGGTGTGTATCATATTTCACTGTGATTCAGCTCAACACCCTATTGTTGGAGTGGGTGTTTTGTAAAGTGCATTGAGCTGTGTGACAAAGTTCACGTCAATCTTAAGTACAGAGTCAAACTGATAATGATGTAGCAATTATTATTAGTTTCTGGTATTTTGCGTTATTTCCTATCCAGCTCTCTTGTTTTTGTTTGCCTCCAAATGACTGAGAGCTGATTCCCTCACATGTGCTTTTTATGCCAGCCCTGTCCTCTTTGCCTGCCGTCTCTGCATCTTGGTGTCAAGACCAAACAACATTGACACAAAACATAACACAAGCTTTGGGATTTCACAACAGCACCACTATATATTTGTGTATTTTATTTTATTTTAATCTTTTTTTTCCCTCCCATTCTCCCCTTTGTTTACTTGTATCTCACCTTTTTGTGAGGGGCGCCGGAAGTCGGCAGACCCGTCAGCGATCCTGTTCTGTCTCCCTATAATGTTTGTCTGATCTTGAATGGGATTGTGCTGAAAATGTTAATTTTCCTGGAGGAACTGTCCTGAAGGAATAAATAAAGTACTATCTATCTATCTGTCAATAAAATACCTGCACAAGTTGACTTACACAAACACATACATACATAAAGTCATGCCACATGAATGTATGTTGAAAGTAAGATTTGGGAACAGCAGTCAACAAGCATTATTCTTACGTTTCCTGTTCCTGTCAATGTCAAACATGTCTGTATCCATATGCTGTACCATATGTGCATGTAGCCTAAATTTCCTCTCTGCCCATCAAGCACTTTTAAACCAACACACCAACTACATGACTGTCCTTCACACAAGAGAAACTCCTAATTCCAAATGTGTAATTAGTATGGATACATGCAATCAGTGTTAGCTTAACTGTGACATTTTAAAGACAAGTATAATACATTATAGTGCTTCACGGTGGCATAGGGGTTAGTGGATCTGCCTCACAATACAAAGGTCCTGAATAACCTCCAAAGACATGCACCTGGGGATAGGTTGATTGGCAACACTAAATTGGCCCTAGTGTGTGAATGTGAGTGTGAATGTTGTCTGTCTATCTGTGTTGGCCCGGCGATGAGTTGGCGACTTGTCCAGGGTGTACACCGCCTTCCGCCCGATTGTAGCTGAGATAGGCACCAGCGCCCCCCGCAACCCCAAAGGGAATAAGCGGTAGAAAATGGATGGATGGATGGATAATACATTATAAGCACCCAACCATCCTTACAAATTGTTGGTTTTAGCAATTAACAACAATTTTACAATTGCATGCATGATAATTGCCACTATATGTAAAACTCAACAATTATCAAGCAGACTATGGCTGTATTTGTGAGATTGACAAGATAGATAAAGTAATCCGGTTCTGACAACAGTTGTTTAGTTATAACAATAAGGGTTGCTTTCGGCAATGTGCAGTATAAACAATATGTGTGCGTACACTACAGTGATAAAACAGAGGCTGACACAATGGAAATTGCTGCCATCCATCTCCTTGTGTGCACAATGGGAGACAATGACGCTAGAGTGACATTAAAGCAAGGATAAGAGGACAACTGAAACATTGTTTACTCCACAAAAGCAATGCCTAAATGCCTTCAAGGTCGACACAATTATCAGGATTTTTTTTTTTTTTTTTGCTTTTTTACTTTCAAAGGCATTGACTGTTGAATAAGTAAGTAAATAAGCAACAGCATATTATTCATCACTCCTTTAGTTTTGTCTGTAGTGATGCTATCACATTCAAAATGCATGATACTCAATAATTCATTTATCTATTCAAACTTGGCTTATTAAACTCTGCAGAACAAATGCAACAAATAGAACTAAGCTCTCACTGATTGTTACCCTGGGACACACAAACACGCACATATACACGCACAGACACTAACACAAACACACACTCACACACACACACACAACCACACACACACACACAAAAGTTAATTAGTGGAAAGTCACGGCTGATATTTTTGTCTCAGGAACAAACGGTGAGCCCTGAGGCATAGAGGAGATTGGCTAGAGAGAGAAAACAGATGCAGGCCAGGATGAACAAGGGTTGGATCAAAAACGAAGGCTTCACGAAGGAGAAGAAAGGGAAATTAATAAACTGCAAATGAAAGAATTAAGTTGATTTTCTATTTTAATGACCTTTAATGAAATTCCAGAGTAATCTGCAGATTTGTTTTCACTTTGCACATAGGGAACTTACAGTATTCTACTGCTGAATGTCACAGTAATGGATGTTGTAGGTTAGGGCCAAATCCAGCACATAAATGACATTAGGCTCCATTTCAGTTCAAAACTCGTGAACGATTAACATTTCTGCAACAAGTTTCCCAAAACACAAGGAGACATACAAATTAGGGTTGCACAATATAGACATTATAAAATATAAAATAAATTTGGCTGACAATAGAGATTTTATTATTATATATGATAATGCATGTTGATGACACATCCAAGCAGTGTCCCGCCAACTTGACAGCGACAGACAAACCAACGTGCCACCAACGCAACCTCCCTCCATAGTGCAAAGCCACTTGTAAGTCAACAATCCGCGCTGCTATGGCGGCAAATAAACTAAGTTTCTTATATACAACATCCTTGGAGGACAAGAAATAGCTAAACATGCGACATTACACACTGCAGGAGGATTTGCTAACCGCCAGCTAAAGTTCTTAAAAAGAAGTATATCCATCAATCAATCCAATTTCTTCCGCTTATCTGAGGTCGGGTCGCGGGGGCAGCAGCTTAAGTAGAGAAACCCAGACTTCCCTCCCCTTAGCTACTTCATCTAGTACTTCACCATGGGATCCCGAGGTGTTCCCAGGCCAGCTGGGAGACATAGTCTCTTCACTGTGTCCTGGGTCTTCCCTGTGGTCTCCTACCGGTTGGACGCGCCCTAAACAACTCAGGGAAGCGATCGGGGGGCATTTCTGACCAGATGCCTGATCCTATTGATGTGGAAGAGAAACTGCTTTACTTCGAGCTCCTCCCGAGTGACAGAGCTTCTCACTCTATCTATAAGGGAGAGCCTGGCCACCCAATGGAGGAATCTAATTTTGGCCGCTTGTACCTGTGATTTTGTCCTTTCGGTCATAACTCAAAGCTCATTTCCATAGGTGAGGACGGGGACGTACATCGACCGGTAAATTGATAGCTTTGCCTTTCGGCTTAGCTCCTTCTTCACCACATGGGTCCGATGCAGGGTCTGCATCACTGCAGACGCTAAATCGATCTGTCTATCAATCTCACAATCCACTCTTCCCTCATTTGTGAAGAAGACCCCGAGATACTTGAACTCCTCCACTTGGGGAAGGATCTCCTCCCCAACCCGGAGATGACACGCCACTCTTTTCGGGGCGAGAACCATGGACTCGTACTTGAAAGTGAGGATTTTCATCCCTGTCGCTTCACACTCAGATCCAGTGAGAAATCAAGACCACATCATCCACAAAAAGCAGAGACCTAATCCTGCACCCACCAAACCGGATCCTCTCAACACCCGGACTACGCCTACAAATTCTGTCAATAAAAGTTGTACATAGAATCGTTAACAAAGAGCAGCCCTGGCAGAGTCCAACCCTCACTGGAAATGTGTCCGACTTACTGCCGGCAATGCGGACCAGGCTCTGACACTGATCATACAGGGAGCGTACCGCCACAGTCGAGCAGTCAGATACGCCATACTCGCTGAGCACTCTCCACAGGACTTCCTGAGGATCACAGTCGAATACCTTCTCCAAGACCACAAAAGACATGTAGACAGGTTGGGCAAACTCCTATGCACCCTCAAGTATCCTGCCGAGAGTATAGAGTTTGTCAACAGTTCCACAACAAGGATAAAAACCACACTGCTCCTCCTGAATCTGAGGTTTGACTAACCGACGTAGCCCTCTTCTCCAGTACACCGAAATAGACCTTGCCAGGAAGGCTGAGAAGTGTGATCTCACGATAATTGGAACACACCCTCCGGTTGCCCTTTTTAAAGAGGACCAACCCCAGTCAACCCAGTCTGCCAATCTAGAGGCACCGCCCCGACGTCCACCTATGCACATGTGACTTTTTTTATTGTTAATAACACACACAAACACACGCACACATTATATACACTATAGACCAAAAGTTTGGACACACCTTCTCATTTCAATGGGTTTTCTATATTTTCATGACTATTTACAATGTAGATTGTCACGGAAGGCATCAAAACTTTGACACATGTGAAGTGAAAAACCCTTTCAGGTGACTACCACTTAAAGCTCATCGAGAGTATGCCAAGAGCTTGCAAAACAGTAAGAAGAGCAAAGTGTGGCTATTTGAAGAAACTAGAATCTAGAATATAAAACATGTTATCAGTTATTTCATCTTTTTTTGTTAAGTACATAACTCCACATGTGTTCATTCATAGCTTTGATGCCTTCAGTGACAATCTAAAATGTAAATAATCATGAAAATTAAAAAAAAAACATTGAATGAGAAGGTGTGTCCAAACCTTCGGCCTGTACTGCACATATATACATATACACACATATACACACACATATATAATATATATATACACGTATACACACACACACACACACACACACACACACACACACACACACACACACACACACACATATCCATCCATCCATCCATCAGAGAGTATGGGGTAACGAACTGTCTGATTGTGGCGGTTCGCTCCCTGTATGATCAGTGTCAGAGCTTGGACATCGCCACGGCTGCCCTTTGTCACCGATTCTGTTCATAACTTTTATGGACAGAATTTCTAGGCGCAGTCAGGGCGTTAAGGGTATCTGGTTTGGTGGCTGCAGGATTAAGTCTCTAGTTTTTGCAGATGATGTGGTCCTGATGGCTTCATCTGGCCAAGATCTTCAGCTCTCACTGGATCGGTTCGCAGGAGAGTGTGAAGCGACTGGGATGAAAATCAGCACCTACAAGTCCGAGTCCATGGTTCTCGCCCGGGTTGGGGAGGAGATCTTGCCCCAAGTGGAGGAGTTGAAGTACCTCGGAGTCTTGTTCACGAGTGAGGGAAAAGTGGATCGTGAGGGCGACAGGGGGATCGGTGCGGCATCTTCAGTAATGCGGACGCTGTATCGATCCGTTGTGGTGAAGGAGCTGAGCTGGAAGGCAAAGCTCTCAATTTACCGGTCAATCTATGTTCCCATTCTCACCTATGGTCATGAGCTTTGGGTTATGCCTGTAAGGACAAGATCACGGGTACAAGCGGCCGAAATAAGCTTCATCCGCCAGGTGGCGGGGCTCTCCCTTAGAGATAGGGTGAGAAGCTCTGTCATTCGGGAGGAGTTCAATGTAAAGCCACAGCTCCTCCACATCAAGAGGCGCCAGATGAGGTGGTATGGGTGGCACCCGAGCGCTTCCCGAGGGAGGTGTTTAGGGCACGTCCGACTGGTAGGAGGCCAGGGGGCAGACCCAGGACACGTTGGGAAGACTATGTCTCCCGACTGGCTTGGGGATGCCTCGGGATCCCCCAGGAGGAGCTGGACGAAGTGGCTGGGGAGAGGGAAGTCTGGGCTTCCCCGTTTAGGCTGCTGCCCCCGCGACCCGACCTCGGATAAGTGGAAGAAGATGGATATATATATACTGTATATGATATTGAAATTGTTTTAAATATAAATATAAACGGAATACAATGATTTGCAAATAATTTTCAACCCATATTCAGTTGAATATGCTACAAAGACAAGATATTTGATGTTCAAACTGATAAACATTTTTTTTTTCCAAATAATCAATATATTTAGAATTTGATGCACATGACAACACATGACAAAGAAGTTGGGAAAAGTGGCAATAAATACTGATAAAGTTGAGAAATTCTCATCAAACACTTATTTGGAACATCCCACAGGTGTGCAGGCTAATTGGGAACAGGTGGGTGCCATGATTGGGTATAAAAGCAGCTTCCATGAAATGCTAAGTAATTCACAAACAAGGATGGGGCGAGTGTCACCGATTTGTAAGCAAATTGTCTAACAGTTTTAGAACAACATTTCTCAACAAGCTATTGCAAGGAATTTAGGGATTTTACCATCTACGGTCTGTAAAATCATCAAAAGGTTCAGAGAATCTGGGGAATCATGGACGCCCCTGCTTATTTCAGCAAGACAATGCCAAGCCACGTGTTACAACAGCGTGGTTTCGTAGTAAAAGAGTGCGGGTACTTTCCTGGCCCACCTGCTGTCCAGACCTGTCTCCCATCGAAAATGTGTGGCGCATTATGAAGCGTAAAATACGACAGAGGAGACCCCGGACTGTTAAACGACTGAAGTTTTACATAAAACAAGATTGGGAAAGAATTCCACTTTCAAAGCTTCAATAATTAGTTTCCTCAGTTCCCAAACGTTTATTGAGTGTCGTTGAAAGAGAAGGTGATGTAACATGTAACACAGCGGTGAACATGGCCTTTCCCAACAACTATGGCACATGTTGCAGCCATGAAATTCTAAGTTGATTATTATTTGCAAAAAAGAATAAAGTTTATGAGTTTTAACATCAAATTTATTGTCTTTGTGGTGCATTCAATTGAATATGGGTTGAAAAGGATTTGCAAATCATTGTATTCCGTTTATATTTACATCTAACACAATTTTCCAACACATATGGAAACGGGGTTTGTATATATATATTAGGGATGTAACAATAAGCAAAAAAATCAGTTCGGTACGTACCTCGTTATTTTCCACCATAATTTACAAATAAATTCTTTAAAATTCCTACAATGTGAATTCCTGGATTTTTTTTCACATTCTGTCTCTCACAGTTAAAGTGTACCTATGATGAAAATTACAGACCTCTGTCATCATTTTAAGTGCAAGTACTTGCACAATCGGTGGCTGACTAAATACTTTTTTGCCCCACTGTATATACATATATACACACACTAAATATATATATAAAAATACACACACACACACACAATATATATATATATACATATATATATATATATATATACACACACACACATATATATATATATATATATATGTATATATATATATACACACACTATATATTCATATATACACACACACACATATATATATATATATGTGTGTGTGTGTATATATGAATATATAGTGTGTGTATATATATATATATACATATATATATATATATATATATATATATATATATATATATACGCACACTATATATGTATATATATATACATATATACACACAAATACATACATACATACATACATTTCCACACATATATAAATATATATTCAAAATATCATTAAAGGGTATTGTGTTTAGAATTTTAAGGACAAAAATGATTCCACCATTTTGAAACAACATTTTGGAAAAGGGCTGTAAATACTTTCCGGATGCACTGTATATATAAAACAAGAATAATACTGAAGGGAGAAGTCCGGTCCGCCAACTTTTAACTTTCTGAAAATTTTCCTTTCAAAATTTTTTCACCTCTCCACTGCTCCCACATCAATAGTCTACATGGAATACTGGTTTCAGTCATCAAGCTCCTGTGGATACTTATTATAAAAGAAAATTAAAACAAAAAAGTTAAGAGATGACAAAAGAAGTTTGCTTCAGGCTGGATATATGACGCACAAACTCACACCTGCAGTAAGGGCTTAGACCTATCGCTCACAGTGGTTAGAAGAATAATCCTTCTGTTTCACAGTCTCAATTCACCTGGAAAATAAAGAAAACACTTTTCTTTTTTTCTCAACATCTCCTGTTTTTGTCAACATAATGACACTGCTTGTCAAACCTTAGCTCCCAATGCACAACTCCTAGAAATAAAACATGAGGCAGCATAGGAGCAACTGGTGTGTGTATGAAAATTGGACCTCATTCGAGAAAATATTTTTCTTTCCTGCTCAGTGGAGCTCACAGACACCAGCTGTACAATTGCCCAGGTAGGTTAATCCCTTCATCACCAGGAATGCCGAGTAAGTGTCCATGAATGGATGCTCCACTTTGCCTGGATGGTTTGTAATTCATGTTTCTTTAAGTTGCCTTAGGAACCATTTGTCTGATTCGATGCCGCAAGAATGAGGAGGGAACCTCATTGAAAGCAAAAGTAAGAAACATGAGTGAAGAGGAAAAAATATCAAAAGTCCCTTTGAACCTGGCATGACATAAATGGTGTGTTTGTGCATGTGTGGATGTGTGTCCTGACTGAGTTATTGAATCAAAGATCCCCTCAAGGAATACGATGTTAAAGGTGACCTCAACAGAAGAATTGCAGCAAAAGTGGAAGATTAGAAAAAAATAAAAGGTCAGGCAAAAGAGAGCAAATTGAGAGCTGCACTGACTACATTTCCTTGATAGATTTTAGAAGGGGTGTTCACAATCTCGCCAGCAGCTCTTTTTTTATTGGCCTGCAGCATATTCTTGAAATACAATTAAGCACGTCCTTACATCAGAACAATTTCAAACTATCTATTTTGTCAACTATATAAAAAAGTTGAGAGAGAGGGTTGTTTCTTTAAATATGTGTCAGCTTAGCACATACTGTAGTATCTTCAATAGGGCTGTAACTAACAAATATGTTGATACTCGACGACTCATGACTATCTTAACGACTAATCGCATTAAAGCGTAAACCTAAATAAGAGCTCTAATTTAGTCATTGACTATCAAAGTACTCTTAAAATATTTTTAAGCATGTGCCAACATATGAATGATTTATTTAGAAATTAATATTTATACTGTAACTGTGCTGCTCATTAAGCTGCTACAAAAAACAATTTAACTGGTGTCCATTTAAAAGCAAAGACAAGCAAAGTGCTAACAAAATCAAAATATGTATATATATTACAATATATATAACAATATATAACAATATATAAATACAGTATATATATATATATATACACATTATATATATATATATATATATATATATACATATATATATATACATATATATATATATACATATATATATATATACATATATATATACATATATATATATATATATATACATATATATATACATATATATATATATATATATACATATATATATATATGAGCAGAGCAGAGAGGTAGCGACATGGTAACGTTAGCTGTGATGCTAACGGTGAGGTGCGGGTGGTAAAATGAGAGAGAGGAGATGCCAATAAGGTAACAAATGGAGGAAAAATTAATTCCCGAGAAAAACAGCATGGGATCTATCGTCCAGCGGTGGTTTGGCTTCAAGCGGAAATATGTTCAACATTTATGCGGCAAAAGCGTTGCTACAAAAAGTAGCACCACTGCTAATGTAGCATCATTTGAAAAGTCACCTGCTAGAGCAGTGGTTCTTAACCAGGGTTCGATCGAACCCTAGGGATTCGGTGAGTTGACCTCAGGGGTTCGGCCGAGGTCAAAACACACCCGACTCTTCGTGTAAATACAAATTTCTCCCTGTTGTCATATTACGGATTCGGCAACAGCTGACTGATTTGCAGGTGTGTAATTTGTTGTCAGTTTATGCACTGTCTTAGTTTTGTTTTTGAACAAGGTGATGTTCATGCACGGTTGATTTTGTGCACCAGTAGAAAAAAAAACATGGTAACACTTTAGTATGGGGAACATATTCACCATTAATTAGTTACTTAATAACATGCAAATTAGTAACATATTGGCTTTTAACTAGTCATTAAGTACTAATTAATGCCTTATTTGGCATGGCCTTACTATAACCCTAACCCTCTAACCCTGACCAAAACCCTAACCAAATAACTCTAAATTAAGTCTTTATTACTTAGAATATGTTCTCCTAGTGTCCAAATAACTCTATATTAAGTCTTTGTTACTTAGAATATGTTCCCCATACTAAAGTGTTACCAAAAACATACAACTTTGTCTTGAATTTGAAAAAAAAAAAACATTTTATTTTCACTAAAGAAGGGTTCGGTGAATGCGCATATGAAACTGGTGGGGTTCGGTACCTCCAACAAGGTTAAGAACCAGTGCGCTAGAGAATGAAGAGTGCTTGAAACTCTGCATGTCTACATCTCCAGCCAGTGCCACACCAACAAAGTGCCAAAGCAACTATTTCCACATTAACAGCGTATGAAAATAAAAATTCAACAACAGAAAGAGATAACGTCCGCAGGAACCTATAATGCAGTTCATTTTTTCTGCCAGTTATTTAAATATCTTGTGTGACATCATGCACAAAAGTGCCTTTGTTTGTTTTAAAACTATTGTAGTGGGGTTCTGTACAAAAAATACACTTTAATCTAGTGTTGTTTTGATATGTCATCTTAGTGACATCATTCACAAAAGTGCACTCGTAGCTTGTTTTAAAATGTCTCTGACAATCTTGCATTTTCTGTTTTGAAATGACATGAATGTTTGTGCCACTGCTTGGTAACTGTTTAATAAATACAATTGACTTAGTTGTGATTTCCCTCTCTGCATGAACGTTTAAAATTAGCATATATTAATGCAGTATGAACAAGAATGTTTTAATGTAGACACATAGAATCATCATACTGCTGTGATTATATGCATCAAATGTTCATTCAAGGCTAAGGGAAAATAGAGATATATGTGGTGTATCGTGGCATGGCCTAAAAATATTGAGATATTAAAACAAGGCCATATCGCCCAGCCCTAATATCAGTGGTGTCCATTTAAAAGCAAAGACAACCAAAGTGCTGACAAAATCAAAATACACGTGACATTTTCTCGTTCTGTGATTGGATACTCACTGGTTTGAGCCGCGGCAGTGCTAAGCAGATCAGCAGAGCCACAGGGGATGAATTTGAGAACACATACAGTTGATAGACGGTTGCGATAAGCCATACTCACTTGTCGTTCCAAAGTGAGTATCCAATCACTAGTTGCAATTTCAGTTTACTAAAGCAGGAACTGTTGCACCATAGCCATACCGGGCTAGCAGAGAAATCACAGATACTAACTCTTTTAACCCACAAAAAATGAGAACAAAACATTGATTAGGTGGAAGATATTCAGTATATGTGCAAGGCCATTTTTAAGAAACATATTTAAAGAGAAACTACATCCTGTGAGACAATGTCAGCCGACCCCGGAAGCTGGCTCAGCTGTCCCGGCGATGAAATGGGGAAAATTTGCAGTGGAAAAGGGATAGGAATCTAGGGAGTTGGAAGGAATTTGTCTTCTTGCGAGATAACCGCCTTCCTTGATGAAGGATCCGGGATTGTCTTGGCAGGTTGGCGAGAAAAGGATCCCATCTCGTTGCCTTGAAGATTACAGTGCCCGGAAACCCTGATGATTTGCAGCCTTCTTGTTGAGACGAGTTGAGCGACGGCTTTATGGAGTGAGACAATGGCAGGATCCTGTTCAAACAGGTTGCCGATGGCTTTGACGACTGATTTGCAGTCACGGACGATAGTTGCGGTCATCCATTTGTCTGAACTCTTAAGCCAATTTAAAGCAGATTCAAGTTACACTTTCTCTGCGGAGAACAAACTACCGCGAGTTCTGTCCCCGTAATATTACAGTCACTTATGTTTGTGCATAAACACAAGCGATGACATCACAGACTATAGTCGACAACAACTTTCATTGTCGATTTTTGTCAACCAATCGTTACACCCCTAATCTTTAACTATATTGCCTTTGTTTTAGACCGTCGGAAACAAAAGGTGAATATTAACATATAAAGTTGCATCCTGTATGTCTGTATGTGGCCATCAGTGGAAAAAGTTTGGAAACCCCTGTATTATGAGGAAAATTCTACCATGAAATTAAACCAAATATGATGTCCTCTTCTTCTTTATAATGAAAACTGGTTGAGACTGTATCAACAGCGCCTCTGCTTGTTGACACATCGGATTGCTATTATTCCATCAGTTTGTCTATTTCAAAATATGACCAATGGAAACCCCCCAGAAAACATGCCACTTAGGAAAGCATCAACCAAAATGAGACACGGTAACAACAACAGTGGATTTGAATGAAGGTCTTCTGTGTTTGCTACCCGGCATGTGGAGAGTAAGAGGCAACTTTTACTCGAAAGGAGATCTAGAGCACCAAGAAAACAGACACCTGCAGCAAAGTGGAGGCTGTGGTGTGTAATACTGCAGTGTCAGGAGCTAAGGCAACATGTCACTTACTTCATTTGTTGAGCTGGAAAACATATAGTGCCCGCTTGTACCCATTTTTGGCAACGCGAAAAAGCATCAATAGCCCCAACTGCACTTTCTATCATCTTCATTCTTTCTGTTCCCCCTGCCTGTTCTCTGCATCAGCTCATTGAAGATTCCTTCAGAGAGGTGAAGGCCTTCAATAAGCACACTGCCATGGTCTAAATGTGGCATGATGAAAGGACGAGGAGGGGGGCCAGAACCGAGGGAGTTTGGGGGATGGGTGTGGCGAGCACAGATTGTGATGTGAATAAACGATCACAGAGTAATCTTGTGAGGTGTCAGCTAACTGGCTGAGTAGGGAAACCACCCACGCAGACAGGGAGAGAGGGCTTTTAATTTTACATCCTTAGTTTAAAAAAAATGGTTTTAATGAGGTTCAGTTGGGTTCAATTCTTTTATATTCCATTTGATAGATATTCATCATTGTCTGTCATCACAAATAACCTTGATTGACCAGAGACAATGTTACATTTTATAATCTACACTTAGTGGCCACACCATTACGGTATGTACCCCAGCACCATCTAATAACTGTACAAAATGTTTTACCTATAATAATGGAATAGTTTTTGATTGATACAGCAACTAACCATTAAAAATATATTGATATCAAATAAAGGACAATCCATTATTTGTATTGAAGGTCTTAACATGTTTACCATTCAGACAGCTAATTAAACATCAATGTGTCCTGTATATATTACATTACATTATCCGAGACAATTAGTAAATAAAGATCATTCAAACAATATCAAAAATAATGTTATAATTGTGACGATAGTCTATGAAAACGACGTTAAAAGGTTCACCGGCTCAAGGAAGTCTACTGTAGAGGAATTGCGCCATCTAACAAACTTTTATATGACATTTCATACTGTTTTTTTTTCTTCTCCAAATAGCATCAGTTTGCTCACACAACATTCCTTCTCTTTCGTCTTAAGCTGATTCCTTTACAGCTGTGCAGACTTTCAAGGAGTTTTGGCATCATTTGATGACAACCTACCCCTGATTTTCAACTTTTTAATCATGGTTCCATTTGCTTTTAAAGTGGTTGATAATGTGTGATGTGTTTCCGTCAAAGATGGAGCGGCATCTGTTTCCTGGCCTGAATTGTGACATCGATAAAAAACGCTTTATTAAAAAAGCACACGTTCTTATTCTACTGTTGTTTATTGCGGATACCAGACAGACAAATAAATGTAAATACCAAAAATCAGACAAATGTAAAACCAAATCAAGCTGTATACAAGGTGGTGTTGTGATTCATCAGCAAGGCTATGTTACTTTTTGATTGGAGTGTCTGTGTGGGGTTGCAGCAAATTCCACTAACACATTACTCCTTACTTCTAACTTTCCGCAACAGTAACAAAAGCATTACCTAAAGACACAAAGCTCTTAGTGGGAGTGATCAATCATTTGGTTATGGTTTAAATTTATTTTAAATGGATTATTTTAGGAGCAAAATGGGATGAAAGGGTTCAAATCTGTTTTCGCACGTGTGACAGTTTTTTTTAGTTTTTTTTTTTAAGTTACACTGCCTATTTTTCGCACCATACACCAGTGCTTAAAGAGGACCTATGATGATTTTTTTTCTTATGTTAAATGTTAAAAGTGTCAAAGTTTCATGCTTTTGGGCATAAGCTTGCCAGCAGTTTTGAATGCCTTTGTCCACGGTGTTATGCAGTTGTTTTTTTTAAAGGAGAACATTATCACCAGACCTATGTAAGCGTCAATATATACCTTGATGTTGCAGAAAAAAGACCATATATTTTTTTAACCGATTTCAGAACACTAAATGGGTGAATTTTGGCGAATTAAACGCCTTTCTATTATTCGCACTCGGAGCGATGACGTCACGTTGTGACGTCACCTAGGTAGACAGTCCGCCATTTTCTCAAACACATTACAAACATCGAGTCTAATCAGCTCTGTTATTTTCCGTTTTTTTGACTGTTTTCCGTACCTTGGAGACATCATGCCTCGTCGGTGTGTTGTCGTAACAACACGATCAGGGACGGATTCAAATTGTCTTACGTGGAGTGTGCATCTATTAGCACGGCAAGCTAATCGATGCTAACATGCTATTTAGGCTAACTGTATGTACATTTGTAGCAATATTTGCATCCAGCCTTTCCCTCCACCCACATTTAATGCCAAACAAACACTTACCAATCAACGGATTTAAGTTGCTCCAGTGTTACAAGATGCGAAAGTCCCAATCGTTTGGTCTGCACATTTTACCGGCGATGCTAAGGCAGACATGGCACACAGATGTAAGGATTTCCTGTAGATGCATTTCCAACGATGAAGTCAAAGAAATCACAAAGGTGAGTTTTGTTGATGTTATTGACATATGTGCTAATCAGACATATTTGGTCGCGGCATGACTGTCAGCTAATCGATGCTAACATGCTATTTAGGCTAGCTGTATGTATATTTGTAGCTATATTTGCATCCAGCGTTTCCCTCCACCCATATTTAATGCCAAACAAACACTTACCAATTGACGGATTTAAGTTGCTCTTGCACATTTTATTGGCGATGCTAAGGCAGACATGGCACAGAGATGTATGGATATCCTGCGACACTCAATCGTTGGTTAGAAGGCGATCGCCGAATAGCCCATCCATCCATCCATCCATTTTCTACCGCTTATTCCCTTTCGAGTTAAGGGGGGCGCTGGCGCCTATCTCAGCTACAATCGGGCGGAAGGCAGGGTACACCCTGGACAAGTCGCCACCTCATCGCAGGGCCTCGCCGAATAGCGTCAATAGCTATTCGCTCAATAGCTTCAGTTTTTTCTTCAATTTCGTTTTCGCGATCTGCCTCCATACTCCAACCATCCGTTTCAATACATGTGTAATCTGTTGAATCCCTTAAACCGCTGAAATCCGAGTCTGAATCCGAGCTAATGTCGGTATATCTTGCTGTGCTATCCGCCATGTTTGTTTGTATTGGCATCACTGGATGACGTCACAGGAATATAGATGGTGGCTTCACAGATAGCGAAAATCAGGCACTTTAAAGCCTTTTTTCGGGATATTCCATGATGGGTAAAATTTTGAAAAAAACTTAGAAAAATAAAATAAGCCATTGGGAACTGATTTTTATTGGTTTTGACCCTTCTGAAATTGTGATAATGTTCCCCTTTAAGATTGACTACGTTGGGATGTCACAGTGACTGCTGTCGCAGGAAATTCGGTATATTCCTTGTCGTTTCATGCCTTCCGGAATGTTGTAAGTCTAAAAAATTTAGACTATAAAATAAATACAGAATTTTGCACATGTCTCCAACATTTGGATTTTTAATGAGCCACTGAATTCCGACATAAAAAAACGGCATTATGACATTACACCTTGGTTTGAGGAAACACAAGAAAAGGTAAGACAAAGTAAATTTGTCATCCAATCTTGGCATGCACATAAATTTTGCGTCTGGCATATCTAAATAATGTTCATGAAGATCGTTTTTAACCATGACCATAAGAAATAGCCGTGTTGTTTTCTTTAAGATATATATTTACAATGTTTACATTTTCAAAAGATACATTTTGATAATTTTGGAGATGGCGAGGTGTGGACGGTTTCATGGCAAACACCTCCACAAACGAACATATGACAGACATAAGCAGAAAATAGGTTAGAAATGTGACTGCGGCACAAAATTCACACAATATATACACCAAAGAATATCAATACGTATTATCTAGACCAGTGGTCCCCAACCTTTTTGTATCCGCGGACCGGTCAACGCTTAATAATTTGTCCCGCGGCCCAGGGGAGGGGGTCCTTTTTTTTTTCTTCTTTGTCATGAAAAAGGGACGTTTTTGTCATGAAAAAGGGAGTTTTTTGTGGTTGGTGCACTATTTGTAAGTGTATTTTGTGTTTTTTATGTTGATTAAAAAAAAATAATAATTTTCTGCGACCCGGTGGTTGGGGACCACTGATCTAGACCACAAGCAAGTATGTTAGATGCAGATTACAATCATCATACTGTGAGTCCCCTTAAAACACTTTTTATTATTGTCTTTTCAAGGGTGTTGTGTCAGTGTGAAACAAGATATTGTTACAGAACCACAGTTAAAACGCATGACATTGTTTTGTAGAGAGAATGCATTATTGAAATAATTCAGAATTTTATGGAGCTTTCCCTCCCTGCTCTTGCTCCTCCTTCCAGTCATCTTTTTCCAAGCAGTTTGCTGGCAGAAATAGTATATACCTTCCTGACCTTGACTCCCAAGGACAACACTATACTGTGTGTTCATGTACACGTGTTGAAAAACTAATACATGACTCACATAGTAGCACCTGTCTCTCCATCCGTCATGCCACTCACATGCAGTCAATTTCAGTCTGATTGACATTATGATTATATTGAAAACAAGTTCTCCTTTGGCCTACGACTGATGACATTTATACCACAGATGATGCAGTTGAATAGTCACGACCAGCTCATACACACCAACACACTGGCTGGGGGGACAATGGGGAACTGACCATTGATCATCTTTTCCAGAAGGCGAGGAACAGCATTAGTGCATGCAGAAATGTGGCATAAAATATTAATTAGACATGAGCATGTTCTTAGGGATTTGTCCCATCATAGGAAGCTGTTTGTTTTAAGAGTACCTCTTTATTTATGGATGATGATGTGAAATGGTGGCAAAGGTCAAAGGGAAGAAATGGTTTCATCAAGATAGCAAAAAGAGGAAATACAGAGGAGTTTGGATTTTTTTCCCAGAAGTACATGCTGGAATCCATTTGGAAGGAAGAGCGGCATCGTTCACAGCACTACATGTAATATTTTTGAACTGTTCAGTGGAAAATAAAATTGCACCGGCTGTGACACGATCGAGAAATACTTTGAGTCAATAGATAATCAGAATCAGAAATACTTTATTAATCCCTGAGGGGAAATAAAAAAATTACTATTCACACCATTTCCCATCATCTATCCATAAATTAAGAGGTACCTTATAACGAACAGCCTCCTATGATGGGACAAATCCCTAAGAACATGTTCATGTTTAATAAATATTTTATGCCACATTTCTGCATGCACTAATGCTGCTCCTCGTTCTCTGGAAAATATGATCAATGTAAGAAAATCTGTTGGTCGTTATAAGGAGCAAACAGCCGTAATTGGATGTAAGTAGCCACACAAGATCAATAAGACTGAGTGGAGTAGAGACCATGCGTGACATCTTCACCATGTCTCATAACCAGACTTTGTGAACTCCCTATATGTTCAACACAGCCCATTTTACACCCTCAAGGACTTTCAAAAGTATAAGGGTGGTATGGCGGCTTTGTTTGTGAATGAGTTTGTGACGTTTATGTTTATCTCTATAAACCCAGTGGACATCGTGTCATTAAGCCAGGCCAAAGTAATGTACTCTCGAAAATTATACAGTATGACAGAAGTTTGACTCCCTGGATATTCATGGAGATAACCAATATAATGTCATCTCAGCACACTGTAACTGTAAGACAGGATTGAGAGAATGTTCTTCTCATGTCGCTTCACTTTTGTTTTGTGTGGAGACTACAGTCCGGATAGAAGAAGGGAGTACTATTTTTTTTTTTTTAATCAATAAAGCTACTATCAAAGTTCTTTGACCAAACACATACAAATAATGCAAAGTGAGGCTGCTATTTATTTTAGTCTTTTTTACTTAGAAATGTTTAACCATAAATGATTCGAACAAACACAAAGTCGTCAGCACGTCACATCTTGGTTGATTTTAGCAATCCATGCTCGCCTTCGCCATTAACTCTTCTTTTTAGCCGCTACCGTTTGTCCAGAAATACGCTTAAGAATGCGATACAAGCTTGTTGTAGTCCTTCCACTTCGATTGTGGCAGCTGACAATGCCACACGTCATCAGCATTATGAATATTATTGGATAAACTATCGGCGCCAATTAGCGTTTCACTAACTTCTGGCCTTAAATATAGATATCTGCAATACATTGTGGGAAATGTAAAAAAAAAAAAAAACTCTCTTTAGCTCTCCGACAACCATATTTATGTTTTTTTCCACTGTTAGGCAGTACGGCACTTCTTAGGTCACAGAGAATTCATTGATTTACATTTTTAATCCACTAATACATGACAGGTTCGTACTCAGCACAAGGTTCCGCCTCTCATTACAGTTTTGGGATAATCGGTTATGCAGTTTTTCCTCAAAACAAACAGAGCAAGAAACAGCGATCAAAACAATCCCTTTCGGCTTTGCACTGTTGCACTGGGGGGAGGTCATTCTTTACCGATGTTAAAGCATGAAGAGTTGAGTTTAATCCCAAATGAGTGCATCAAAGAATTGATTAACCTTTGCCCAAGGGAAGGATTGGATTAAGTCAAATAATCCAAAAAACTAACCACAGACCCAAAGTTATTAAGACTGATGGGCAGTGCATACATCCTTTGGCTTGCAAAATGTATCCCCATTAAAAAACAGAGCACAATTTAACGGAGGTGCATTAATGCTGTTTCACAAAACAGATTTTCACTGAACCAGCAGTTGTTTATTAAAGCATCTCAAGAGGGATTATTTCTCTCCCGCTCCCACAACCTGTGCAGACTCAGGGGCTTCACGGTAGGAGTCAATTAGAAGAGCTCCTCATTGTAATTACACAATGTTAGATATCATAGCCAATGGGGACACCAGTGTTAGTGTGTTTGTCCTTCCTCCTGTCATCCTCCCCACTTGAGAGTTTAGTCTACCTTCATCTCCACCTGAGAGAGCGTTCAGAGAGGGGCTCATTAGGCTTTAATCTACCTTGCGGTCGTTTTATCTGGGTAAGTGAAACACAGACTGTTGCAGCACTGGGATCTTTGTAAATAGAATAGTGAAATAGTGAAAGAAAGCGGCAGTAATGGTAGAGAGGGATGTCTTACAAGTCGATTTTTTTGTGTGATTATCACACACAAGCACACACTCGGGGGCTCATACGTTCCTCTCCATCCATCTGTGCAATACTCCATTCATCTCCAGCTCTATCTTGTCCTGCTGGGTTTGGGTCGGCAAAACTGCTGACTGCACCAAACCTGGTACGCAAGATTGGATCAATTCTGAGAGGCAACACAAGATCTTATAGACAAAGACAAGTACTGAGTTCTGATCCGTGTGTGCCCTGATATAAAAAAGTACAGTATTTTGTCATTCATTTTTGTACAGTAAAATGTTGAATAGTAATTTTGGATAAAATATTACACATACACATTTTTATCTTTGATATTTTAGAGTTTTGCATTGAAGTCCAACAGTAAAGCTTGTATCTTGATGGGATGTAATGAAAAGTAGTCTTCATATGATTAATAGTCTCAGGTACAATGTGAATGGATATAAAAGAGGCAAAAAAGAGGGCACAACTGGGACGGCGTGGCGCAGTGGGGAGAGTGGCCGTGCGCAACCCGAGCGTCACTGGTTCAAATCCCACCTAGAACCAACCTCGTCACGTCCGTTGTGTCCTGAGCAAGACACTTCACCCTTGCTCCTGATGGGTGCTGGTTGGCGCCTTGCATGGCAGCTCCCTCCATCAGTGTGTGAATGTGTGTGTGAATGGGTAAATGTGGAAGTAGTGTCAAAGCGCTTTGAGTACCTTGAAGGTAGAAAAGCGCTATACAAGTACAACCCATTTATCATTTATTTATAACTGTACTCGATTGCGACCTGCAGAGATGCTATGGATTCAGTCCTAAAAGGGATCTATTACACAAAACCTTGTTTCTTACCTATTTGTACCTGTTTTTGTGTATTGTGGATTTGCATAAGTCCTGAAAAATTTAAATCAAACCAGGGGCAGGCCTGATATATTGGTATTACAATCTTGTCTTCCAAGATTGATACAACACAGCCCAATATAATGCGATATTCTATCAAACGCGACCATGCCATGGACCCCGGATTTTTGCCGGTTTACATTGCGGTGTGGTGGTTAATAAGTTAAATCTGTTACGCGTTCTAGCCGGCTTGACGTAGCTTGTATGCCGTTTAGGGCGGCTGGAAACTGGGCTAGTTAGCTCAATACAGCTAACGCTAGCAAGCATGTCCACGGCACATGAAGTTGCAAAGTTGTTCTGTTCGAACTGACGGACACGTCCCTCTAGCAGGGACAACCTCTCCATGAGAAGGGTGCAAGAAAGGGGGCATCAGACCAAGGCTAGCTTTGCTCCTCTAGTTAGCTGAAAGTAAAACGGTGAAACAAAGAGAGCAAGTGCTTTGAAAGCTAGGAAGCTACAGCCAAGGAAAGCAGCAGGACCAGACAAGCTGTGCCCCCGACTCCTGAAGACCTGTGCTGCAGAACTGGGTGAACCACTTCAAAGGATCTTCAACCTCAGCCTGCAGCTGGGAAGAGTGCCCACTCTCTGGAAGACGTTATGCATCGTTCCAGTTCCCAAAAAGAACTGCCCCAGTGAGCTGAACGACTACAGACCAGTGGCGCTCACCTCTCATCTAATGAAGACATTGGAGCGGCTATTTCTCAGCCTCCTCAGACCACAGGTGCAACATGCCCAGGACAGCCTGCAGTTTGCGTACCAGGAAGGCGTTGGTGTGGAGGATGCTTTCCTTTACCTGCTGCATCGAGCCCACTCACACCTGGATAAGGGAAATGGCACTGTGAGGATCCTGTTCCTGGACTTCTCGAGTGCCTTTAATACCATCCAGCCCCGCCTCCTTCAGGACAAGCTCTACAAAATGCAAGTGGACCCCTGCCTGGTTGCCTGGATTTCGAACTACCTCACCGAGAGGCCACAGTACGTCAGACTGAAGGACATCACGTCTGACACTGTGATCAGCAGCACCGGAGCACCGCAGGGAACGGTGCTGGCCCCTCTTCTCTTCACCCTGTACACCGCTGACTTCTGCTACAACTCAGAGCTGTGTCACATCCAGAAGTACGCGGATGACACAGCCATCGTCGGGTGCATCAGGGACGGCAGAGAGGAGGAGTTTCGGAACCTGGTGAGGGACTTTGTTGTCTGGTGCCACACGAACGTCTTGCAGCCCAATCCGTCAAAGACCAAGGAGCTGGTCATTGACTTTGGGAGGTCGAGTCCACGGTCACAACCTATTGTGATCGAGGGAGTTGAGGTACAGACCGTGGACTCATTCAAGTACCTCGGGGTTTGGGTGGACAATAAGCTGGACTGGACTGTTAACACGGACCACCAGTACAAGAAAGGACAGAGCAGGCTGTACTTCCTCAGGAGACTGCACTCCTTCAACATTTGTAGAAAACTCCTGTGGATGTACTACCAGTCTGTGGTTGCCAGTGTTCTGTTCTACATGGTAGTGTGCTGGGGGGGGCAGTGCATCTAAGAAGGACAGCTCCAGACTTGAGAAACTGATCAGGCGGGCCGGTTCTACAATCGGAATGAAACTGGACTCACTGGTGACGGTGGCAGAGAAGAGGACTGTTGACAAACTAGTGAGCATCCTGGATGATGCCAGTCACCCTTTGCATAGCGTTATCAGTAGCCAGAGGAGCCTGTTCAGTGCTAGACTGCTTCATCCCAAGTGCAGGACTAATAGACTCAAGAACTCCTTTGTCCCACACGCCATTAGACTGTACAATTCCTCTCTGGGACGGGGGACGGGGGGTATTAGGATGACAGGGGATGCAAAACATTAACAGTGCAATACGTTTTCATAACATGGTCACTACTGCCTACTTTGTCTTGTTATATTCTTATCTTACTGTTATATTGTTATTCCCATTGTTTTTATTCTTTTTGTAATATTTCTCTATTTTGTTTCCTTTTAAACCCCCATTATTTACTTTTTACTTTTTTCTTTAAATTGATCTCAACTCTGTACACTGCTGCTGGAATTTTAATTTTCCTGAAGGAACTCTCCTGAAGGAATCAATAAAGTACTATCTATCTATCTATCTATTGTAAAAAAAATGTGTTGGAGAAGGGCTACCAAGGCTATACAATATTTAGAAGCTCACCAAAATAGAAAGACAGCACTTAACTTTGATGACCAAGCAGCACTAAGGACCACAGGCAAACCAATAGCAGCGTGAACAGCTTGAACAATTTTTTTCTTTGTTGGAACTAGGGCTGGGCGATGTGGCCTTTTTTTAATATCTTGATATTTTTAGGACATGTCACGATACACCATATATATCTCGATACTTTGCAATAGCCTTGAATGAACACTTGATACATATAATCACAGCAGTATGATGATTCTATGTGTCTACATTAAAACATTCTTGTTCGTACTGCATTAATATATGCTCATTTTAAACTTTCATGCAGAGAGGGAAATCACAACTAAGTCAATTTACCAAAACTGTATTTATTAAACAGCTATTAAGCAGTAGCACAAACATAATTTCAAAACAGAAAGTGCAAGATTGTCATTTTAAAACAAGCTATGAGCGCACTTTTGTGCATGACGTCACTAAGATGACATATCAAAACAACACTAAATTAAAGTGCACTTTTTGTACAGAACCCCACTACAATAGTTTAAAACAAATAAAGTGCACTTTTGTGCATGATGTCACACAAGATATTCAAATAACTGTCAAATAAAAATGAGCTACATAATAGGAAATCAAATAGTGTATGTCCTTCGCTATGTGGTAGGTTCCTGCGGACATTATCTCCTTCTGTTGTTGCTTATTTTTTTAATATGGTGTTGATGTGGAAATGGTTGTCTCAGCATTTTGTGGGTGCGGCACCAAACGGAGACGTTGAGAAGCGGAGTTTCAAACACTCTTGATTCTCTAGCGGGTGACTTTTCAAGGCCAACACAGATAGACAGACAACAATCACACTCACATTCACACACTGGGATCAATTTAGTGTTGCCAATCAACCTATCCCCAGGTTCATGTTTTTGGAGGTGGGAGGAAGCCGCAGTACCCAGAGGGAACCCATGCAGTCACGAGGAGAACATGCAAACTCCACACAGAAAGATCCCGAGCCCGGGGTTGAACCCAGGACTACTCAGGACCTACGTATTGTGAGGCAGATGTACCAAGCCCTGTTCCACCGTGCTGCCCAAAGACTTTTCGAATAATGCTACATATTAGCAGTGCTGCTACTTTTTGTAGCAACGCTTTTGCCCCACACATGACAAATTACAGTTGTCTGTTAGAACCACTTGAAGCCAAACCACCGCCAGACAATGGACTCAGTGCTGTTTTTCTTGGGAATTCATACTTCCTTCATTTGTTACCAGATTTGCACCTTCTTTCACTCGTATTACCACTCTCACCGCAGCTAACGTTATTCATGCCGCTACCTCTCTGCTCCGCGAGGGCGTATAGGTATGTGACGTATGTAAGAAGGTGCGCTTGTTTTATCTCTCTGTGTGAAGCAGAGACAAGGAAGAGTGAGAAACGCCTGTAGTGTAATGCCCGCAGCTAAAAGCAACTGCCTGAGAACGTATACTCTAATATCACGATATAGTCATTGCAAAGAGACAAACCCGTGATATGCAGAGTATATCGATATATCGCCCAGCCCTAGTTGGAAGAAACTAAATGTTACTAAATAAAAATGCTACTAAATAAAAATAACAATAAAGACCCAGTGATGTCCAAACCGACTGTGGCTACTGCCTGACCCATTCTGTGACATAGGGAGGACAATTCACATCACGTCTGGTTTGGGGATTGTTTTATTTTATTTTTTCGAGAAAAAAAAAAGAAGATATATAACTATATAACTTAAAATAGAATGGAAAAGGCAATTATTGTCATTGCACATTGAAAACAACACAATTGCGTAATACTGATTGTGGAAGATGCCATGCAAGGCGCAAACCACGACCCATAAAGAGCAGTTTGGGGTTCAATGTCTTGCTTCTGGACACAAATGGCCTGGATCGAACCAGTAACCCTCAATCTTGTAACCAGTTATAACATGGCCACTCTGCCTACTAAGTCATGCTATGCCGCCCTTGTACGCAATCTTGGTAATTAGGCAATCAAAATCTAATGGACCGCGTTATATCGGACGTTGAGTGTATGGCGTCAACAGATATCACAATATATTAAACCTGGGCAATATATATTGAATTCATCGATATATTTAAGTTTTTTGTTTCAGACAATTTAAAAAATAAATAAGAACATTTGTTTCCCCTCGTTTTACCCCTAGGAGCTTTCGTAGACCTTGTCCGCCTCATACTTCCTTAGCGGAGATTCAAAACATGGCTAATGCCACACTTAGTGTGTGTGTGACAATCACTGGTACTGGGACAGCGTGGCGCAGTGGCCGTGCGCAACCCGAGGGTCCCTGGTTCAATCCCCACCTAGTACCAACCTCGTCACGTGCGTTGTGTCCTTGAGCAAGACACTTCACCCTTGCTCCTGATGGGTGCTGGTTAGGGCCTTGCATGGCAGCTCCCTCCATCAGTGTGTGAATGTGTGTGTGAATGGGTAAATGTGGAAGTAGTGTCAAAGCGCTTTGAGTACCTTGAAGGTAGAAAAGGGCTATCCAAGTATAACCCATTTATCATTATTACTTAACACTAACGAAAGCAAGACGCTTGTTCCAAAGAAAAGAAAAGTGTTGTCAGTATGTTGGTTAATTTAGTAATTCAATTACTATTTTGGTAAAGTAACAAGGAACTATAACAAATTACTTTCTGAAAGTACGTTTCCATCACCAAGATATGTGTATGAAAGATGGTCAAAAAGGACTTAAAAACGGTGTGTAAAACATAATCCATCCAAAATTTGGACCAGAGAACCACCTTTGAATTCTATGTAAACCACATGGAAGTGTTTAAAACATAATATGACCCCTTTAACTAGTTTGCTGACTAAAATAGTAGTACAAAAAGACATCAGCTCTGGGCACCTGAACTATATGATTACTGCCAACATGTTGCAACTCTTCACGGCAGACATGCCATAAAAACAGAAGTTTATAATTGATTGCTAAAATTAATGTAAAGCAGTGCCGGCTCGTACATTTCAGACCTAGGCCTTTGGTGATGCCCTACTTAGTTTTATTTTAATAAATACCTCTAATAATACCATAATTTATGTCACCACATAACTACAGCTGCAGAAATACTATACAAAAACACACCTGTGCAATGAATGTGCGTTGAATCACCTAAATAGTGTACAAAAAGGCTTTTTTTGTCGTGTATAAAATACCAAAAACCTGCATCTGTAACTAAAACATATCTACATGGTACTGTCAAAATTAAAAATATTGTAAAAACATATCAAATGTGAAAAGATCAAGAAATAAAATATGTGAACTCATAATTTTGCAACCCCAAAGGGAATAAGCGGTAGGAAATGGATGGATAGGTAATTTGCAACATCCATCAGAATCCGTAAGCCAGGGGTACCGCTCATAGTTGGTTGAAGTGGCGGGCAATCAATTTAACCGGTCAGCCGACCTCTTCTCACAAGATCTAGCGTCTCTTGAAATGTCCTTCTTGAAAATGGCCTTGCAAGTTTATATCTACAACGTAGTCAATATTTTGCACTCCTTCGGCCATTGTAAGTTAAAACAGCGAGTAAATGTCAGATTTCTCCACTAGCCAAGTATGGCTCGTTACTGTGCATTAGCACTTCTACAAAAGTTTCTCGTTTTCGTAACTCACAACTTGTGATTGGGACATATCAGAAGAGGCGTCAATGTCACGTTTAATGGTTCAACATGTGGCAACCTAGGGAGGCCTATTGTAAACAACTTGTGTAATGATAGGCAATCACAACTGTCTATCAACAGAATGTGCCATGTTTACCTACACTGCACAAACCGTCGCTTTAGTGATCCAAAAAGCCACGGGCAGATTTCAAACACCACTAGCAACAAGCAAGCTTGATTTTGATTGTATAAAAAACAGCACCACTCGCTGGAGATTAAGATGACATGAAGAGAAACTGATGAATACTTAGGTATACAATACCAGATTTAGGTATTAATTGTTATTTTCACCGTTCATTTATTTTTATTTTTGTAAATGAAATAGTAATCTAAGACAACCCACTTATCACCACCATTATGCTTGCTTCTAACCAATGGGGAAACAAGCCAAATTCAGTGTACAGGTTTGACTTTAATCTGGCTAGTTCAATCGTGTAAAGTTTCAGCTTTGTTTCGCTCAACTGCACAAGCTCGAAAAATCCAAGATGCTCAAATTCCCAATGGATGACTTTGTACTTAATAAGTATTCCAAAGATGGTCGAGGTAATGGGAATAGGTTATAAAACGTACTCGGAGGAAAAGAAGTGAGCCGTTTCGGGTGATTAATTGTTTGACATTACAGAAAGTACGTAATCTGCAGATTCTACAGTACTACTTCTTTGATGATTGTATATCATATAATAAATGGACTCTATTAAGTTGGATTCAAGGACAATATCACACTTACAGTGTGGAGATCCATGTAGAGCTGCTATATAGAGCGAGAACATGGCAACAGCTGGGCTGGCTCTAACCCCATATTAAAATAAACCCAATTAGCAGCGCATCTAAAAGCATGCAAATGAACGGGTAATAAATTGAGCGCAAAACGTCTTTGTCATCACACCGAGGTTGCCGGGCAATCTGCCAAAATAAAAAGCTTCCATATAACCCCCATATAAAACCAGAACTTGCTGTTTACCCACTTTGATTTTTGTACTGATTAAACATATCAATTCTGGCAAGATTCAGAGCTGTTGATCGGAACACAGTGTTCCAACTGGACAGAACCAGGCCCGTCGGCAGCTGGCCTTGCCAATGTTAAAATGAATGAATATTCAAATGGTTACAAACAGGGTGTTACAATTTTGAATATATTTAAATTCCCAAGCGTGATTGTTTTTAGACATTATTTAATAAAATGTGTAATTTGATAAGAAATGAGTAATGGAAAATTACTTCACTATTTATTCCCTGTGTTGCTTCAAGGTTCAAGAGCTTGGAGGTGTCACCGATCATTATCATCATCGCCACGTCAAGTGTTTGCTTTAATTGTAAATGTATGCTTAGTCGTATTGGAAGCATGGATGGAATGTGTGCTTTTATCCGCACTCAAAAATACTTATTTGTGTTTGTGATGAGCTGCTGATTTTTAACAAGAGGAAACACAGCATGGATACCTATCAAAATGGAGAGAAGGCAAACCACAAACTGCAAATGAGCTGAAATATCTCAAACCACAGCAGGTGGGACGGCAATTCATTGCACAAAACCACAATCACACACCAGCAACTAATTTTTAAGGGCTAGAGGAAATAGGATTTGAGTGGGATGGTATTGATTTCTGAAAGTATCCATATTTTAAGTATGGTGAAACACAAATGCTGAAAATATAAAAGATTATTATGTCCCTGAGTTGTGAAGTGGGTGGCTTATTGCTTCGCTGTGGTTTTGCAACCTAACAGGGAGATGAGGGACAGATTTGAAAAAACGAACCCTGAGGAATTTCATTTATATTCAGGACGGAAATAAAAGAAAAGACGACAGTAAGAATGTTCTACAGGTTGGATACTTTCCAGGTTTTATGAGACTTTGCGGAACAAGAAAGCGGTCATTGATGCTTTTCTATAACTCGCTAACAACCAGCAAGGATCAATGAGATAAGTGGGCGGATGGGGGAACACATTTCAATAACTGGACCGAAGGTAACTAAAAATCTAATAGTAACCGGGTAAAGCAAAACCTACTGAAAAAAATAACGTTTCCTGTCCTACTAAAAAGTGGGTCATTGGCTTTTTTCACATCCATGACAACATATCCCCATTCAGATTGTTCTGCAAAGAAAACTGAAATTACTTTAATATGCATACCAAGCAGGTAAGAGTCATCTCTTACTCAAAAATTATATTTGTCTGCGCACAAAAATACCTACAAACCAGGCCAGTAGTTGGCAATAGCACTTAGGAAACACAATGTCACGAAATGCTTGACAAAACTCTTTTGAATACCCTTCTTAGGGGTTAAAATGATTTGTAAATAAATACTTTAGTACAGTAAGTAATGGGCCACAATTCAACACACTGTATACCATTTTGACTGTGATGTTTTCAGAATTTAACAAAATGGCACTACTAAACATTTTATCAACTAATACTAAAACACTAAAAGACAAGTGTATTTAATGTACAGTGCGTCCAAATAGAGTACTTTATTTTGTCATTGTAAAAGAATACAACAAAATGTTAGGCGACTCTCAACAGAAGCTGGAGATAAAATAGACAATAAAAAAAACACACGGATTAAACACAATGAAAAACACACAGTTTAGAAAACTAAGAACTCTAAGACAGACTAAAATAATTATTCGGAAAGTATTCACAGAGCTTCACTTTTTCTACATATTGTTGTGATACAGCCTTTTTCCAAAATGGAATAAATACTTTTTACAACAGTACCCTAAAAAGGCAAAGTCAAAAGTTTTATTTTATTAAAACTAAAACAATTACATGTACATAAGTATTCACAGCATTTGCGCACTACTTTGTTGATGCAACTTTGGCCGCAATTAGTAAAGTGAAGTGAAATGAATTATATTTATATATTGCTTATCAATAGTGACTAAAAGCGCTTTACATTGTGAAAGCCAATATCTAAAATCCACTTAAACCACCACTGGGAGCAAATGGGTAAAGTGTCTTAGCCAAGTACACAACGGCTGTGACGCATTCTTTTTGCAGCACCTCTCAAGCGCCGTCAGGTGGAATGGGAAGCGTTGGTTTTCATACAGGATATCTCTTCTCTGGAGCTCCTTCAACAACTTCAGTGCACCTTCCTCAAAGCAAAGCTTCAGTGTTCTGCACAGAAATTGCCAAATAAATAACTTGCTAAACTTTGCTGTAAAAAATAATAATACGCCTTTTTGGTGACACCAAGTATGTTTTGCTGAGAATTCATTATACATTCAGTCCACATTTATATTGGGTGGTGGTAAGCTACACCTTTTGCCACAGCTGCCCTGATTTGACGCTTTGGCATTATCTAATACAAGTATCCAACATTGTAACAACATTTATAAGTCAAAAAAGACAAATTCATCATAGGTCCCCTTTAAACTAAATTATGGTTACATTGTTGTAACGTGGTGATGAGGTGGCCACTTGTCCAAGGTGTACGCCGCCTTCCACCTGAATACAAATAGGTCCCAGCACCCCCCGAAACCCTGAAAGGAACAAGCGGTAGAAAATTATGGATGGATTGATTGTTGTAACGTTTAAAAAAGTAATTCATTAAATTACCCCAAGTGTTAGTATAACTAGTTACTATGTAACACACATTTCTAACACTGAATACTATACAGCTAGCAGGCTAGAATTAGTTTGTTCATCCTAAAACTGTGCACTTCACTATTTTGTTTACCCAAGTATAGTTAATAGGAATAGGGACTAGGTGTTAACATCTATTGTAGCTGAGAAATTTCTCTTTCTGGCACAACTCTCAGGAGAACATTCAGGAAATTAGACATAATAGCAAACATGCACACTCTGGGATTGTATCAGCCTGCATCCCTGCTTCCATCCGTCTAAAACACGGCTGAACAATAATTACTGTAAATGTTGCAGCGGCAATAGGGAGAGCGGAGAAAGCGTGAGGGAGGATAAAAGAGACGAGAGAGATAGTGGCTGTCGCAGCCAGAGCCAGAAGCTGTCTTTCAAGCAATCCCCGCCCCCAAACACACACATCCAAACACTGCAGTATAATCAGGCCCAGCATATTGCTGATTAAAACAACTTTGGTGAATCCAGATTTGCATTTAGAATTCTAATGTACTGTCACTCATGTTTCTTAAAGGCCTACTGAAATGAGATTTTCTTATTTAAACGGGGATAGCAGGTCCATTCTATGTGTCATACTTGATCATTTCGAGATATTGCCATATTTTTGCTGAAAGGATTTAGTAGAGAATATCGATGATAAAGTTCGCAACTTTCGGTGCTAAGAGAAAAGCCCTGCCTCTACCGGAAGTCGCAGACGATGACGTCACCCGTGTGATGGCTCCTCACATATTCACATTGTTTTTAATGGGAGCCTCCAACAAAAAGTCCTATTCCGACCGAGAAAACGACAATTTCCCCATTAATTTAAACGAGGATAAAAGATTCGTGTTTGAGGATATTGATAGCAACGGACTAGAAAAAAAAAAAAAAAAAAAAACGCGATTGCATTGGGACGGATTCCGATGTTTTTAGACACATTTACTAGGTTAATTCTGGGAAATCCCTTATCTTTCTATTGTGTAGCTAGTGTTTTAGTGAGTTAAATAGTACCTGATAGTCGGAAGGGTGTCTCCACGGGTGTCTTGACGCGCAGTGTCTCAGGGGAGTCGACGGCAGCTATGCATGGCACAAGCTCAGTTTTTCTCCGGAAAGAACTGACTTTTTAACCACAATTTTCTCACCGAAACCTGCTGGTTGACATTCCATCTTGATTCATGTTCGCTTGACCGCGCTCTGATCCATAGGAAAGTTTCACCTCCAGGAATTTTAAACATTTTAAACAAACCGTGTGTTTGTGTGGCTAAAGGCTAAAGCTTCCCAACTCCATCTTTGTAATGTGACTTCTCCAATATAAATTGAACAAATTGCAAAAGATTCAGCAACACAGATGTCCAAAATACTGTATAATTATGCAGTTAAAGCAGACGACTTTTAGCTGTGTGTGTGTGCAGCGCTCATACTTCCTAAAAACCTGGGACGTCTTGCGTATACGTCATCATTACACGACGTTTCGAAAACGAAACTCCCGGGAAATTTAAAATTGTAATTTAGTAAACTAAAAAGGCCGTATTGGCATGTGTTGCAATGTTAATATTTCATCATTGATATATTAACTATCAGACTGCGTGGTGGGTAGTAGTGGGTTTCAGTAGGCCTTTAAGTCACCCTTGCTGACAAGCAGACTTTTTAAAACATTGTTAATTTACGATCTCGATTCCTCCTCTTTGGCTCCTCCTCCCCACCATCCATGAGCCCACACACATCCATCCATCCATCATCTTCCGCTTATCCGAGGTCGGGTCGCGGGGGCAACAGCCTAAGCAGGGAAACCCAGACTTCCCTCTCCCCAGCCACTTCGTCTAGCTCTTCCCGGGGGATCCCGAGGCGTTCCCAGGCCAGCCGGGAGACATAGTCTTCCCAACGTGTCCTGGGTCTTCCCCGTGGCCTCCTACCGGTTGGACGTGCCCTAAACACCTCCCTAGGGAGGCGTTCGGGTGGCATCCTGACCAGATGCCCGAACCACCTCATCTGGCTCCTCTCAATGTGGAGGAGCAGCGGCTTTACTTTGAGTCCCTCCCGGATGGCAGAGCTTCTCACCCTATCTCTAAGGGAGAGCCCCGCCACACGGCGGAGGAAACTCATTTCGGCCGCTTGTACCCGTGATCTTATCCTTTCGGTCATAACCCAAAGCTCATGACCATAGGTGAGGATGGGAACGTAGATCGACCGGTAAATTGAGAGCTTTGCCTTCCGGCTCAGCTCCTTCTTCACCACAACGGATCGGTACAACGTCCGCATTACTGAAGACGCCGCACCGATCCGCCTGTCGATCTCACGATCCACTCTTCCCTCACTCGTGAACAAGACTCCTAGGTACTTGAACTCCTCCACTTGGGGCAGGGTCTCCTCCCCAACCCGGAGATGGCACTCCACCCTTTTCCGGGCGAGAACCATGGACTCGGACTTGGAGGTGCTGATTCTCATTCCGGTCGCTTCACACTCGGCTGCGAACCGATCCAGCGAGAGCTGAAGATCCCGGTCAGATGAAGCCATCAGGAACACATCATCTGCAAAAAGCAGAGACCTAATCCTGCGGTTACCAAACCGGAACCCCTCAAAGCCTTGACTGCGCCTAGAAATTCTGTCCATAAAAGTTATGAACAGAATCGGTGACAAAGGACAGCCTTGGCGGAGTCCAACCCTCACTGGGAATGTGTTCGACTTACTGCCGGCAATGCGAACCAAGCTCTGGCACTGATCGTACAGGGAACGGACCGCCACAATAAGACAGTCCGATACCCCATACTCTCTGAGCACTCCCCACAGGACTTCCCGAGGGACACGGTCGAATGCCTTCTCCAAGTCCACAAAGCACATGTAGACTGGTTGGGCAAACTCCCATGCACCCTCAAGAACCCTGCCGAGAGTATAGAGCTGGTCCACAGTTCCACGACCAGGACGAAAACCACACTGTTCCTCCTGAATCCGAGGTTCGACTATCCGACGTAGCCTCCTCTCCAGTACACCTGAATAAACCTTACCGGGAAGGCTGAGGAGTGTGATCCCACGATAGTTGGAACACACCCTCCGGTCCCCCTTCTTAAAGAGAGGAACCACCACCCCGGTCTGCCAATCCAGAGGTACCGCCCCCGATGTCCACGCGATGCTGCAAAGTCTTGTCAACCAAGACAGCCCCACAGCATCCAGAGTCTTAAGGAACTCCGGGCGGGTCTCGTCCACCCCTGGGGCCTTGCCACCGAGGAGCTTTTTAACTACCTCAGCGACCTCAGCCCCAGAAATAGGAGAGTCCACCACAGATTCCCCAGGCACTGCTTCCTCATAGGAAGACGTGTTGGTGGGATTGAGGAGGTCTTCGAAGTATTCCTTCCACCTATCCACAACATCCGCAGTCGAGGTCAGCAGAACACCATCCGCACCATACACGGTGTTGATAGTGCACTGCTTCCCCTTCCTGAGGCGGCGGACGGTGGTCCAGAATCGCTTCGAAGCCGTCCGGAAGTCGTTTTCCATGGCTTCCCCGAACTCTTCCCATGTCTGAGTTTTTGCCTTCGCGACCGCTGAAGCTGCACACCGCTTGGCCTGTCGGTACCTGTCCACTGCCTCCGGAGTCCTATGAGCCAAAAGGACCCGATAGGACTCCTTCTTCAGCTTGACGGCATCCCTCACCGCTGGTGTCCACCAAGGGGTTTTAGGATTGCCGCCCCGACAGGCACCAACTACCTTGCGGCCACAGCTCCGATCTGCCGCCTCGACAATAGAGGTGCGGAACATGGTCCACTCGGACTCAATGTCCAGCACCTCCCTCGTGACATGTTCAAAGTTCTTCCGGAGGTGGGAATTGAAACTTTGTCTGACAGGAGACTCTGCCAGACGTTCCCAGCAGACCCTCACAATGCGTTTGGGCCTCCCAGGTCTGTCCGGCATCCTCCCCCACCATCGCAGCCAACTCACCACCAGGTGGTGATCGGTAGAAAGCTCCGCCCCTCTCTTCACCCGAGTGTCCAAAACATGAGGCCGCAAATCCGATGACACAACTACAAAGTCGATCATGGAACTGCGGCCTAGGGTGTCCTGGTGCCAAGTGCACATATGGACACCCTTATGTTTGAACATGGTGTTTGTTATCGACAAACTGTGACGAGCACAAAAGTCCAATAACAAAACACCACTCGGGTTCAGATCCGGGTGGCCATTCTTCCCAATCACGCCTCTCCAGGTTTCACTGTCGTTGCCAACGTGAGCGTTGAAGTCTCCCAGTAGGACAAGGGAATCACCCGGGGGAGCACTTTCCAGTACTCCCTCGAGTGCTCCCAAAAAGGGTGGGTACTCTGAACTGCTGTTTGGTGCATAAGCACAAACAACAGTCAGGACCCGTCCCCCCACCCGAAGGCGGAGGGAGGCTACCCTTTCGTCCACCGGATTGAACTCCAACGTACAGGCTTTGAGCCGGGGGGAAACAAGAATTGCCACCCCAGCCCGTCGCCTCTCACTGCCGGCAACGCCAGAGTGGAAGAGGGTCCAATCCCTCTCGAGAGAAGTGGTTCCAGAGCCCTTGCTGTGCGTCGAAGTGAGTCCGACTATATCCAGCCGGAATTTCTCGACTTCGCGCACTAGCTCAGGCTCTTTCCCCCCCAGTGACGTGACGTTCCACGTCCCAAGAGCTAGCTTCTGTAGCCGAGGATCGGACCGCCAAGTGCCCTGCCTTCGGCTGTCGCCCAGCTCACAATGCACCCGACCTCACACACATCCAATCTAAGGCTATTAAAAGTAATTATTTTTTTATTGTCATTTCTTCCTTTTATGTATGAACCTACACTAACAGATTAGTGTGGTTATGAGTGTGTGTGCTTACGTAAAGCCTACACTAATTAGGCCCGTGCCACTACCAGCTGCAATGACAAAGCAGGGGCTAATGTTTGCCAGATAAGGACAAAACATACTGAAACATTCACACAAGGATTACGGTAATGACTTCAACACACCATAAAGAAGCATATAGACACTGGAACACATAAAAGCAGGAAGGCATAGCGTTGCATGTTAACTTAGTGTCCCACAGTACAGTAACCCTGTTTGCCCTAAAAAATAATTTTCGGCAACTGCACTGTCAAAGTTCTAAAAGGTACCATTATAAAAAATCTGTACTTCAACACTTTTGGTTGTGGTAACAACCACGTAGGAGTGGTCCTTTGAAAGGGTTATTTCGAGAAGGGACAAAGGGTAGCATGAAAATGGACCGCTACAGAAAAGTGGAGACTGAAGAACAGAGGTACGTCAATTTACGAGCACATTCAGAACACTTGGAAATATCTTAAAATCAGCATGTAGTGGGGAAAGGAATCTGTCCCACAATTTTACAAACAGTTCTAACAGATAGTTTGCCACATGCTTTTCTAAAGCAACTTCAGTGGTACCTTAACCTTTGAGTATTTTGAGATACGGTGTTTTTGAGCTTTTTGTTGTGCTATAAATTGTAAGCACAATTTAGGTTGTGAGCCTCCGAGCCACTCGATGACATGGCAAATGCCACAGCCGCCCCAAAACATTCGGTCTAACTTGCTAGCATTAGCTTAAATCTAAATATGTAAATAACTTTGTTTTTCAACCATAGGAAACCAAACCTATAGCAGCGGTCTAACTCCCACAGCCTTTCTGCCGACATTCTTCACCTACTGCTGAAGCTTGCTCCTTTACCCATGGCTTGGCTAATACATACGCTTGAAGATGTTCTGGGTGTCCACAGGGGTCGGTTACAAACCATCGATCTCCTAGCTGTTACGGCTGCTGAGTAACACCTCCAGTACATTGCCTAAAAAGTGCGAACTCTTCTGCCACAACAATCATTGAGGGAGATAGCATAAGTCGGAATAACTGCTTTTTTAACACTATTATTTGCCACAATTTTAGCCTAATTGACAAGCCCTCCTTCTTCTTTGCTTGTTATGCATTTTGGATCTACTGAAACCAATAAGAAAAAACTTAACATGGTGTCAAAGTCCTCTTCAGTTTGCTGGAAGAGGTAAATGCTTTACATTATTATTATTTGTAATAAAAATTTACCATTAATTGATTAACGTAGACTCCGACTTAAAGAAGTTGAAAAACTTTTTCGGGTGTTACCATTAAGTGGTCAATTGTATGGAATGTGTACTGTACTGTACAATCTACTAATAAAAGTTTCAATCAATCAATCAAAACAAGTTTCACATTAAAACACAGGTGATGCATTCACAAGAGCGCTGGCGCTAGAAAATTTGCATCAATATTGCCCTACAATATTTGCATGTTCTCCCCGTGAATGTGTGGGTTCCCTCCGGGTACTCCGGCTTCCTCCCACTTCCAAAGACATGCACCTGGGGATAGGTTGATTGGCAACACTAAATTGGCCCTAGTGTGTGAATGTGAGTGTGAATGTTGTCTGTCTATCTGTGTTGGCCCTGCGATGAGGTGGCGACTTGTCCAGGGTGTACCCTGCCTTCCGCCCGATTGTAGCTGAGATAGGCGCCAGCGCCCCCCGCAACCCCGAAAGGGAATAAGCGGTAGAAAATGGATGGATGGATAGTTAACTGTAATTAATAGATAATGTGGGAGTCCAGTCCATCAAGAAATGGAGTGAGTCTTCCTTCAGGCTTATCTACTCAGCTACGCAGAAATGTCTGTTTATTGCTTGGATTTACAGTATAGGATGACACGTTCGGTTCACGTCCGGCTCATTAAATACTGTGTGCGTGGTGGTCAACCCAGCATCTTTTCTCAATGGGTGGTATGCGCCATTTCGTCTTTCCTTAAGAAAAATGCCTTATGCTTGCGTTGTTTTCAGCTGTACGAATCATTGAAATCGCAAAAAAGATAAAAGTTTCTTTCAGAGTTCCTCGAGACAAAATCAAGAAGAGTGGAAGACTTCAAAATTTTATTTGAGATGACAATAATACCGGGACGCAATCCAGCCCAAGGGATCACAATCAAAGAATGCACAAGTTTGCAGTAACAAACTTCGTTAAAGGTGTGTTTGATCATTTTTTATCATACTTTACCCGTGTAGTATTTCCCATTGAAGCATTATTTTGATATTGTTTGTATTTTATTTTTCAAAAAGCAAAAAATAGAAATTCAGGATCAAAGATGCTTTGTCAAGAAATGTATTTCTACGTCTCCCTTCTTGTTTTTTTTGTACGCAAATGTGTCAGAGTACATATGACCGGGGCCGTAACTAAGTTTTAACAAATACCGAGGTCAAAAATTGGTTGTCCAAGAGGAACTTTGAAAAGCTGAACTCATGTATAACCTAGTACCAGATACATTATATTTCTTTTAGCAACACAATTAGTTTTCAGAATAAAAAGAGATTTAATTGAGCTATAACTATCGCTCATCTTCTTTGATAATCAGCACGATTTTGCAACAGTCCAGTTTTTAATTAATATCCTGAAGTTTAAGAAATTAAACAATTTTTACATCATTAAAACAAATTTCAAAAACATAGCAACATTTCAACCACAACTAGGGTTCCAACCCAGGATCTTCTGCTTTGCACTGCAAGTACGAAAGACTTCCGCCACTGAATCACCAGATGCGATGGAGGAAATTTTGCATTCATATTTTAATCATTGACAAAGCATGACGAGGCCAGAAAACATTTGGGGTAAAATATTATACGAAGCGCCTTGTCATTTAATAATTTACATTTTAATGTGCTTCTTCACACAAAATGCATTCCCCCCACCTCCCACACACTGATCGCAAAGCACCACACACAGCGCCTGTAATGCATTAAGGGCGGGGTAGCACCTGACTGACACAACGGCAGTATTATAACGACAGCGTTTCACATCAATTTACTTCAGGTGAAAGCAACATTAGTTATGTAAGTATGATTTAATGTTAACGTTATGTTGACAGAACATTTCCGATCAAATAGTGTTTAAAGTAAAAGTGGACTTCATCGGGTTATGTTGTTGGAGTTGTAGCGGACTATCGATGACCAAAGATCGTTGTGGAGGGGGGCATGGCCTGCGGACCTGCAGCGAAGCGGGGTGTGCCAGGACCGGCTTTGAGATTAGCGACAGGTGCGTAAATGGCCCACCTGGGCGTGGTTATCTTATCAGCTGTTGCTCTGTTAAAGGCAGCAGCCGGGAATGAGAGGGGGGATTGATGGCGGAGCACGAGCATGAGCACGAGCGAGACAATTGCTGAAAAGCACAAAGACAAATTATTGCAAAATAAAACATTGTTATAACACTGGAAAAGCCTGGCCTGTTGGTGATTGGTGGTCCGAAGAAACCGGAAGCGCAAGTCTTCCACAATCGTATATTGAGAGAGGATGATCTACCGCATTGTAATGTACAGTGCACGTGATGTCTGACACAAAGTACATTTACAGTCAGACATATCATCATCCTTTTGTTGCCTAAAAAAATACAGATGACATAACCTCAGTGTCTTCAATGGTAGTTACGGCCATGCATGTTACAACCGGACAACAATGAAATATGGTGATAATTCAGTAATTGTTAGTTTGTTTAATGAATATGCAGTCACAGGTGTCAGCTGTCACCGAAGTGTGCTTACAAGGACGCGTCCTCGCAAGATGCAAAGTTGAATCCTAAAATGCAACTTTACCTGAGCAAAAAAGATGCATATTTATGCGGGAGAATCTTGATAAAAATTTTCTTGACCCAGCCACACACTAAGTAGTTGTAGGCTTCCATGCTTTTCCAAGTTTTCATCAGTTTTGTAAAATAAATTGTGTAGAATGATGTTTGGAAAACAAGATAGCTCGATAGGTCTGGCAACTCCACCGATGGATAATCGTTGATATCACTAGACAATTCTTTTTCTGAAAAAGTATAGGCTTTTTTTTCATTGCAGATTGATTTTTGCAGGGTGATCTAGGCTCTTTGTGTACTCAGAGTACAGCCATCTTGGCTTGGTTGACCACTACTATGTTTGACTTCCGGAAAGAAGTCATGTGACGGAATACAAGCAATAGCTGTGCATGGAATAGTAGTCCAAAAATGACTGTACTGCAGTTGTTTGTATAACTATTGAATTTTTTTCCAAATAGTATTTCGTATACAAAAATATTGTTTTTCTTTTTAAAAGTGAATTATATTTATATAGCACTTTTCTCTAGTAACTCAAAGCGCTTTACATGGTTAAAAGACATGTGACATATCAAAACACGGATTGAATGGATTCATTTATATTGGCGGGGCTGCTTTAAGATATACAAGTATACATGGGTTTTCGTTAGCGAAGGATTATGGGTAATCCTCACAGAAGCCGCCATCTTGTGTGTCATGACTTTGTTTTTTCGCCTACGGCAGCTTATTCACCTGCAGCAGATTTCTAAATATTTTTTCGTACTTTTGCTTCGACAACATTGCAACTTCGGGAAATTTGAAAGTTTCCTACAGACAGACTTTAGATTGGGTTTGCAAAGCCAGGTATTTACAGAAATTAAAGGACATTGGCGATAAAGATTCGTTTGAGATGAAAAAAGGAAATTGGACTACCGATTTGGAATCTTACCCTGATATAAATTACCCAGACATTTTTAACTATTTGGTGAACAATGCGGGGGCTTCCCGGTGGCAGAGGGGTTAGTGCGTCTGCCTCACAATACGATGGTCCTGAGTAGTCTGGGGTTCAATCCCGGGCTCGGGATCTTTCTGTGTGGAGTTTGCATGTCCTCCCCGTGAATGCGTGGGTTCCCTCCGGGTACTCCGGCTTCCTCCCACTTCCAAAGACAGGCACCTGGGGATAGGTTGATTGGCAACACTAAATTGGCCCTAGTGTGTGAATGTGAGTGTGAATGTTGTCTGTCTATCTGTGTTGGCCCTGCGAGGAGGTGGCGACTTGTCCAGGATGTACACTGCCTTTCGCCCGATTGTAGCTGAGATAGGCACCAGCGCCCCCCGCGACCCCAAAGGGGAATAAGCGGTAGAAAATGGATGGATGGATGGTGAACAATGTAATTGCCTGTACTTTGGATGAGCTCAAGGGCTACAAGTCACTTGAAGCGTACAATTACTTTGTGTGTAGATGGGTACAGGAAATTAATCTGGCTAGAAAAGAAGATAAATGTGCGCTCATTGCTCGTGATGTTACCCTGTCTAGGTTGGTAACATCACAAAGGTCTGCTCTTTTTCCTAATATTACTAAACAACAACTACTGTATGTAAGACTAGTAAACACATTAAATCACATTATTAAATTACATTATAACAGCCTTTATCAGCGACAAGTAAACAACATAATTAAAGCACAATACCTGTTACAAAATGATCAGGGCAAACTTTGTAGAGTCGTTTTGATGGATCGGGAGTAAATGCAACTTGATTGTTTCTCGCTGGCCAAAGAGTTGCGCCTTTCTGTCGACAGCGGCTCGGTTCCTTTTGCCTGATTTACAATAACCTTAGGAATATCATCGTATATTGTGGTTCATTGTCCTGAATTTGCGCTGTTTCTACAACCCGACACAACGCACAAGTGACCATTTTGCACAAAAATAACTATAGAGCCGCGTTTGGTTAAAAGTGTATGCATACACATATGCTTAGTTTTGACACACAAGATTCCGAGTTACGAACTTGTTCATGGAGCACACTGAGCTTGTAGGTTGAGGTATCACTGTATCAGGTTATTTTGTTGGTGGTGATTCCTTCTAGAAGAGTAATTAAGTAAGCAGCACTTAAGCATTTGACTTAATTTTGTCATGGACATCATATTAGGAGAGTGATAACGTCCACATTTGTGAAGGTAATCAAGTATGTGACTGTCTGCCTGCTATTTAACAGTGCAACAGATGGCAAATAACTATAAAGGAAAGCCCTGACAAAAAATTACTCCTACACTTGCACAACTACTACAAACATCCGTCCATAGAATGAATTACGCCTACACAAAGGTATGCACAATTTATATGATAACCCCAACACTCACATAACCACAGATAATTAGCTGAGAGTCTAAAATGGAGTGACAATAGTGCTGCATAGTCAAGAGTAAAAGACAGCATGCAAATGTGAATCAGAACTAACCTGTGCCGTGCACACAGTTTCGCTATATTTGCTTATGTTGACATTTAAAGAAAACAGTTATCGGATTCATTTTACTGCATTAGCATATCCCGGGTGATAAGATCATGAATAAACATCTCAACTATAAGTAGGAAGAAAAGTGCAAACAATGTTTGACATTTCTCAAGAGACGCCTGCATGAACTGATTCCATATCTTCTATTTTTAATTCCAAACACAGTTTTGAAAAAAACAAACAAACAAAAAACACACATTGGTCCTTCAACACTAAAAGGAAGGTGGATTTTTAAAGAATATGCTGAAAATCATTTTGAACATATAAAAGTGGTATTAGATTTAACGTGAGTCAGCAGAAAATTTCTCCGGATGTCTGGACTAAGCAACAAAGAGTTCATTCATTTTCAGTTGTATACATTTAAGATGATTTACTTTGGGTTTTCAACAATTAAAAGCCCTCTTTCATAACAAGTAAAAAAGGTTTGCTCCTTATTTACTTTGTTCCCCACATCTTTCCTTTATGTAACTCTTAGTATGTGAATTTAAATCTTCCGCCTTCCAACAACTTAAGATGAATAGCTCATGGTCGGTCTCAGACTTACACAGGGTTATGGGAAAGCTCCAACACTATCATGGACTCCACAAACTTCCCTTCTGACACTAAGAAAAAAATCTAGTCCCCCACAGTTCTCTCGTTTACACTCACCAAATCTTTACACTTGAACATTCTAATTCAATTAAATAGAAATATAACAATTCTGCTTTTACAAAATTAATCATGCAATCTCAAAGACTGGTAAACCCACAAAATGTGAATAAAAGCCAAATTCAATTGTGATAAAATATACAAAACACAAAATAAGTATTTGTTGTATGTATCTTGATGTGATTTGGTTATATTCTGTGAGATGTTTAAGGTTTTTCTCTAAATATGTGCTCTATTATTTGCACTAAACAAACCAAATTTTGTTTATGGGGCTTTAACACTAGTACTATTTTAATCATACTAGGTGTTGGGTGCTTGTCCAGGGTGTACGCTTCCTACCGCCCGAATGCAGCTGAAATAGGCTCCAGCCACCCCGCCGCGACCCTAAAAGGGACAAGCGGTAAAAAATGGATGGATGGATAGGTGTTGGGTGTGAACATACACCAAATCAAAGTGGTGTCTGGACTGTTCCAAGCAAAGTCTGATGTAGTTAGTTAGGCTGGGATGTGAAAGTCATCAAATGTCAATCGATCTATTTATTTATTGTAAATAGATAGAGATAGATAGTACTTTGATTCCTTCAGGAGAGATCCCTCAGGAAAATTAAAAGTAATGCAGACAGTTCTACAATTTGGCTGCCCGCAACGAGCCACCTCACAGAGAGGTCCAACTAGCTTCTTTATGGGCACTTTTACAGTTTTGCACACATTCCCATTAATTTAATAAATGTGATGGGAATTTCTTGTTAAAAAAGCACTGTTTTTAAAAGTTGTAAGTGATAAACGCTTATATAGTGAAACGAAAAGAAATGTAAAACTGCTTTTCTCAGACAGACTGTATGCTGGAGTGCACTCTGTTTTTTTTTTGGTGTACTGTAAATTGTTTAGAGACCTTTTATGCCACAATGTAAATTCACAATGACCAAAAGGAGACAAGAATTGGAATGTGTGATTTGTTGTGACACATTATGTTTAGTTTGTATTTATTTATGAATCAATACAAACCAAACCATTTGGAATTGTGTTTGTCATTGTTACCTCAAAAAACTAACTGTGTAAAAAGAGCTTAAAGGGGAACTGCACTTTTTTGGAATTTTGGCTATCATTAACAATCATTATGACGGACTGAATGTTGTTTGTCCATCTGTGTTGGCCCTGCGATGAGGTGGCGATTTGTCCAGGGTGTAATAATAATAATAATAATGGATTAGATTTATATCGCACTTTTCTATTATTAGATACTCAAAGCGCTCACAGAGAAGTAGTAACCCATCATTCATTCACCACTGGTGGTGGTAAGCTACATCTGTAGCCACAGCTGCCCTGGGGTAGACTGACGGAAGCGTGGCTGCCAGTTTGCGCCTACGGCCCCTCCGACCACCACCTATCATTCATTCACCAGTGTGAACGGCACTGGGGGCATGGGTGAGGTGTCCTGCCCAAGGACACAACGGCAGCGATTTGGATGTCAATAGGCAGGCAGCGAACCTGCAACCCTCAGGTTTCTAGCACGGCCGCTCAACCCACTGCGCCATGCCGCCGTGTACCCCGCCTTCCGCCCGAATGCAGCTGAGATAGGCTCCAGCACCCCCCGGGACCTCAAAAAAGAGACAAGCGGTAGAAAAATGGATGGATGGATGGAAGAATACACATGTCAAAAAACGCTTGAAAGATGCAGGAAATGGGAGTCATCTGTGTAGCCTTCAAAGCCCTCCAGCATCATTTTGTACACACAGTGCAAATCTATATATAATGTAGTAACAGACTTTTATAAGAACATGTCAATCATTTTTGGGAATAATTTACTGCGCGCATTGATTTCTGTTTTCATTGCAACGCACGTCTGACTTCTGGCAACATATGTGTGTTCCTACTTCCGGAATCAAACATGAGTGTGTTTTCTAATCATGGCATACTTGGTAACAGACATCTAAGACAACTATTTTTGGACAAATGAGGATTTACAACCTTGTATTTTTTAAGTTAAATATACTGCTGCTTATAGAAGCGAGCCCGAAAGAATAGTGAGACGTTGGATCAGATTGAAACCGGGAGAGGGGGATGAAAGCAATTTTGACGCTTTAAATATGGAGCATGGAGCCAAGCTATTTTAACAAAATAGGATTGCTTACCCACAATCAACAGGAAACGTCCCGGGCCAGCTGTACCATACAAATAACTGTCCATTGAGTGAGTCACTTAAAAATCAATCATGATACACGCAGCACGCTATGCGTGTCATTACAACTACAGTACATGTACTGTCTGGCTAGCTTAGCTGTGTACAAACAAAACATGAAATGTGGGCTAACACTTTACAGATACTGTAATATGATGGTTCATGTTTTTCAGTCAGTACAAATTGGTGTCGTATCGCAGTGTTGTGCATTACAGACTCAAACATGTTTTGTGTTGTTGTAGAAGCTAGCTTGTCTCTTGCCGTAGTTAGCTTTTACGGCTAACACCGAAGCATGCCGATGTGTTACTATGATAGAAAAACAGTTCCTCAGTGTTTGGTCTTAAATTAACAATGTTGCGACAGCTCGGTTATTATACGGGCTATGGAATGTAAATGAAGTATTGGTGACAGTTTTTCAAAGCATTTTTAAAGTGGTTTAGTAGCTGCATTGTTAGCCACTTAGAACGAGCCGAATTGTATATGTTAGAAAGCGAAAAAAACAAAAAAAACTTTTGTCTTCTTGTCTCTCATAATTGTGAACGATAGGCAAAATTCCCTAAAAAAGTGCAGTTCCAATTTAAATAAAATTAATAGAAGATGAACAAAAATGATTATATCTTGCTCGGAAATGCAACTCATAATGCAAATACTAAATCAAACTACCGTATTTTTCGGACTATAAGTCGCAGTTTTTTTTCATAGTTTGGCCGGGGGTGCGACATATACTCCGGAGCGACTTATGTGTGAAATTATTAACACATTACCGTAAAATATCAAATAATATTATTTATCTCATTGGCGGAAGAGACGAAGAAAATGTCAGTAATCGTCACACACACGTCAGCAATAGTGACACACACGTCCACCAATAAAACTTTGGCGGGGGAGGGTCATGGCAGAAGTGCATTGTGGGTCAATGAATGCTAACTGCTGTATGCTATATGCTACTGCCTTAGCTATTAAAATGGATCATTTCATCGTTGGCGTAACTTATAAAAACTAAGAGGGGCTGAAAAAAAAAAAATGGCACCGAAAAAGAAATCATGTACTGCAGATTACACAATATCAAATAATATTATTTATCTAATTCGCAGAAAAGACAAAGAAAATGTCAGCAATCGTCACACACACGTCAGCAATCGTCACACACACGTCAACCAGTAAGAATTCGGCGGGGAAGGGTCATGGCAGAAGTGCACGGCGGGTTATGGGATGCTAACTTCTATATGCTACTGCCGTAGCTATTAAAATGGATCATTTCATCGTTGGCGGTAACTTATAAAAACTGAGAAAGACTGAACAAAAATGGCCCTGAAAAGGAAATCAAGCTGGATTACAAGCTGGACGTAGTAAATTATGCAGCAGAAAACAACAAGAGGAAGCGGCGCATACCTTTGGAGTTGGCAGAGTTGTTTAGAAGCAACATCGAGGAAGAAGATTTCATCGGATTTAGCGATTAGGATTGACAGATTCTTTGGTAAACGTATAGCATGTTCTATATGTTGTAGTTTTTTGAATGACTCTTACCATAATATGTTACGTTAACATACCAGGCACGTTCTAAGTTGGTTATTTATGCATCATATAACGTACACTTATTTAGCCTGTTGTTTACTATTCTTTATTTATTTTAGATTAATTTCAAATGTCTATTCTTGGTGTTGGATTTTATCAAATAAATTTCCCCAAAAAATGCGACTTATACTCCAGTGCGACGTATATATGTTTTTTTCCTTCTTTATTGTGCATTTTCGGCCAGTGCGACGTATATTCCAGAGCAATTTAAAATCCGAAAAATACGGTAAATATACTGTGTGGTTTTCCATGCATAGTTGAATTGAACCCAAAACCTGCACAAAAGCGAGAATATCTAATGATAGCTTTAGGAACGGCGTGGCGCAGTGGGGAGAGTGGCCGTGCGCAACCTGAGGGTCCCTGGTTCAATCCCCACCTAGTACCAACCTCGTCATGTCCGTTGTGTCCTGAGCAAGACACTTCACCCTTGCTCCTGATGGGTGCTGGTAGCGCCTTGCATGGCAGCTCCCTCCATCAGTGTGTGAATGGGTGAATGTGGAAGTAGTGTCAAAGCGCTTTGAGTACCTTGAAGGTAGAAAAGCGCTATACAAGTACAACCCATTTATCATTTACGTGACACCTCCATCGGTCTTTGTCGAAAACATAACCACAGTTCTTGGCGGCAGTTTAAGATGTTTGGCCCCATACACGGAGTGGAGAAGGGGAATGTCTGTGACATTATAAAAATGATAGTCAGGCAGCAACAAGGAGCATAGGCACAGAGGAGCTGCTTTGGAGCACATGGTGTCGTTTATGTGTGCTGATTTTATGTGGCGACATGTCGGGCCATGGGAGCCGCGTGAGGAATGGCTCTCAATGCAGTACGGCCAGATGCGGCATAACAATAAGTTCACACATACACATGCACAAAGACACTCACACCCTTAGGCGTTACCACGCGCACACACACACACGTGAGTGTACCGGTATATACAAAGGCATACACAAAATCATATGTAATTGAAACATAAACATAGTACAAGTAGCTCCCATACTCTCTCCGTCCACACAAATACGCACATACACACACAGGGCAGTTACTTTAGGGAAGCAATAACAGGTTCTTCGGCCAGGTTTATCCGTCACTTCTTATTGCACCTCTGTTGTATGACCAATACACACACACATACAATTACACAAATCCTGCTGGACTCAGACAACCGACTAGAACCTGGTGCATATTTACACCACTGTCCGAGCACATAGCAACAAAGCATCCACACTGAGGTATACATCTGCGTATATACACACACTCTCTACATCCAATACACCAACGGAATGGTTTTGTAACTTGTTATTACTCCCCGGGGATTACAAAGAGCTGTAACGATGCAGTTGCATTACTTCATTCCATGTGTCAGAGCGTGTTTGCAGCGTGCACTACTAATGTGTGCTGGTGGTGGCAGCAGCTATTAGGGTAAAGAATGATTTTATAGCGCAAAAACGCTGCCAGTCACACATTACTCACTGTAACGACCTGCATGGTTAAGCACAGTGAACAGTTCAAGTATACAATATTAAACTCCTCATTTGTTATGAGAGAAGGGCGAGAGGTGCCTGTGTTGTGAGAACTAACGAGGAGAGAATGGCTACAGATACTGTAAGAAAGGACCGGGAAGCCTGTGTAAAAAAGCAATAATCAAGAATCTGCAGAAGCAGAGGTTGAAGCAGGAGACTTCTTCAGTCATTTTCACCAATAGACCGGAAACAGTGGATGTATGCAATCACAGTGCCCCCTAACGGTGGCCAAACACCACTTAGAAATGTTGCACTTACCTCTAAATAGACTAATGTTCGCAACTACAAACCAAACACTGAACAAGAGGCATTTCAAATAGCTCATACAAATGTCCCTGAGCTCATTGTGTTTTAGCTACCAGTTGCCGTGGAAACTGCATACAAGAAGACAATATATCTTATCTCTTACACAAACAGCATTGTCTTTCAAACTACAGTACCTACGTTGTTTGTATGCGCCATTTAAGGACGGCAACAGGAGGGGTTGTCTGGCATATAAACCACTACATTTAACTATTTGGAAAACATTTCAGCAGAAAGGGCTGCACAATCCGCACTGCTGAAAAATACACTCACCCATCAATAGTTGATGGTGGACATGAACTGTTGGGAGTCAGACACAGAAATAGTTTGAAGCAGCCAGTCACAGACCTACCGCAAAAAAAAGGACTGAACTGTCAGAAAGCAGCAAGATTAAAGTAATGGGTTGTGTCAAAGAGAGTGCAACGTATAAACTATATAACATTTACAAACTCAGTTTCCATATGAGTTGGGAAATTGTGTTAGATATAAATATAAACGGAATACAATGGTTTGCAAATCCTTTTCAACCCATATTCAGTTGAATATGCTACAAAGACAACATAGTTGATGTTCAAACTGATAAACATTTTTTTGTTGTTGCAAATAATCATTAACGTTAGAATTTGATGCCAGAAACACGTGACAAAGAAGTTGGGAAAGGTGGCAATAAATACTGATAAAGTTGAGAAATGTTCATCAAACACTTGGAACATCCCACAGGTGTGCAGGCTAATTGGGAACAGGTGGGTGCCATGATTGGGTATAAAAGCAGCTTCCATGAAATGGTAAGTAATTCACAAACAAGGATGGGGTGAGGGTCACCATTTTTTAAAGAAATTGTCAAACATTTTTAGAAAAACATTTCTCAACGAGATATTGCAAGAAATTTAGGGATTTTACCATCTACGGTCAGTAAAATCATCAAAAGGTTCAGAGACTCTGGAGAAATCACTGCACGTAAGCGATGATATTACGGACCTTTGATCCCTCAGGCGGTACTGCATCAAAAACCGACATCAGTGTGTAAAGGATATCACCACATAGGCTCAGGAACACTTCATAAAACCACTGTCAGTAACTACAGTTGGTTGCTACATCTGTAAGTGCAAGTTAAAACTCTGCAATGCGAAGCAAAATCCATTTATCAACCAAACCAAGGAACGCCGCCGGCTTTGCTGGGCCAGAGCTCATCTAAGATGGACTGATGTAAAGTGGAAAAGTGTTCTGTGGTCTGACGAATCCACATTTCAAATTATATTTGGGAACTGTGGAAGTGGTGTCCTCCAGAACAAAGAGGAAAATAACCATCCGTATTGTTATAGGCGCAAAGTTCAAAAGCCAGCATCCGTGATGGTATGGGGGTGTATTAGTGCCCAAGGCTTGGGTAACTTACACATCTGTGAAGGCACCATTAATGCTGAATGGTCCATACAGGTTTTGGAGCAACATATGTTGTCATCCAAACAACGTTATCATGGACGCCACCGCTTATTTCAGCAAGACAATACCAAGCCACGTGTTACAACAGCGTGGTTTTGTAGTAAAAGAGTGCGGGTACTTTCCTGGCCTGCCTGCAGTCCAGACTTGTCTCCCATCGAAAATGTATGGCGCACTATGAAGCGTAAAATACGACAGCGGAGACCCCGGACTATTGAACGACTGAAGCACTACATTAAACAAGAATGAGAAAAAATTCCACTTTCAAAGCTTCAACAATTAGTTTCCTCAGTTCCCAAACATTTATTGAGTGTTGTTAAAAGAAAAAGTGATGTACCACAGTGGTGAACATGCCCTTTCCCAACTACTTTGGCACATGTTGCAGCCATGAAATTCTAAGTTGATTATTATTTGCAAAAAAAAAATTAAGTTTATGAGTTTGAACATCAAATCTTTTGACTTTGTAGTGCATTCAACTGAATATGGGTTGAAAAGGATTTGCAAATCATTGTATTCCGTTTATATTTACATCTAACACAATTTCCCAACTCATATGGAAACAGGGTTTGTATATATACATACAGTATATATGATTGTCCATGAGCTTATAAAGTTGTCTGGTACAGTTAACCAGTATTATAGTCTGCCCAATCATTGTGTCCGGTGTCCAAATTCACATACAGTATTATGAATAATGTATGCATATTTGCATTTTCAGTGAATAATCCCACTTTTCACAATCCCTTTGCTACCGTTCTGGTTGCAGTGACACACTTCAGTGCTTTGGAAGCACACTAGCAAAAGTCGGAGCTAGACACATTGAAGTCTCTTTTCAAGCTAATATTGGGTTCATCTCTACAAATATAATTTTTTATCAGAACAGATTGAGATTTCTGGTGAAGTTAATTTTACTATCCTATCATTAGGTGTTTGTTCCCAATAACGGACTAACATTCATAACGGCATCTCTTGATTATTATTGTTGACCACATCTCTGGCAATCCAACCTCTGACATGCTCCTGACCTCGGCAGAAGCAGTAAAATGGGTGTTGTCAATTTACAGTATCCAAAATTCTAATAATATTGTTGTTTTTTTTCTTTCACATTATTGTAGCCTACTGTAGTGGTTTCCAACTGGCAACCAAGAACCAGTTTATTTCAAAATACTTAAATCATATAGAGGATCTTTGACTAGCTTTTTAGCAGTAGGTCCTTAAAACAGCACAGTGCTCCTGTTGAATAGACAGGGCTATTTTGTTCCTGAATTTGGCAACGCTGAAAAAATATACAAACAAAAATGGAATGTCCGCTGCAGAGGATGCTTGTGGTTTTACAGAGTATACAAAACAAAAATAATTATGAAGGGAGAATTTCCACAATTTAGTTGAAATGTCATTCCCTAATTCCTTCTATTGGATTTAGTAAACAAATCAAAACTTGCATTAAATGTCTAGTTTTAAATGTTTTTCACATTTCAGATTTGCTATTGTGAAAGTCTGTGACCAGCAGTTTTGTGCTCTTTTTTTAATATCTCCTATCTTTGTGATCTCCTCACACATTATATATCCTCACTCTTTAGTAATCTCAACAGCGTTGTTCTGTCCTCACCTCCCTCCGATTGCGATACAGTTCCCATCAGAAACTCGAAAAAGGGCATTTAATCAGCAGCTTTCCCTGCTGTCATAACAAAGTTCACCTCCCCCCAAACACACACTCATGCACATTTACTTTCCATGTCTCATCAAAAGATATAACACCCGGGGATATGTTCACTCTCAAGCTAAATGATAGTTAATCAAGTACGCAAAGAAGTGGCAACAAATCGGTACTGCAACGTTTTCTTAAGACAATTCATCTCAACATGGTGAGAAACTGTTGTCCGCAGCTCTGTGAGCTGAAGTTTGCACCACATTAACAAAGCTATCTCTCAAATAATTACATACGTGTGGGTAATTTAACGTAACAACGAGATGAGAAAAAAAGCGTTAATTATTCTTTCAGGTGCAGAGCTGCAGCTTCAACGCTGGAGCTTACAGCAGCCTGTTGTTCGTTTTGCCACTTAATGTGTTATGGCGGTAATTCACCTGGCTGCTTTCATTTATGATGCATGCATGCATGCTTGCAACTATTGTATTGGACCAAGTAAAGCACACACAAAGCCTTGCTGTGATTACAATGGCCTGCAGTCCTAAAATCTTGGAGGAGCCATGCATGCTCGTTGATGATGTTAAGAGATGAAATCCAGACAAAATGTGGTTTGAATTCTTGTGAAGCAATACACTAGGTTGTGCTGGGAATGAAGGCACACTTGCACACACACAAACACGCACACAGGCAATAATCACCGATACTGATACAATCTTGCATATTTGTTAGCATATGATCCATATCGGTCTGTATGCCTTTGTGGACCTGTGTCATGCAATCACGTGTACACACGGGAGCTAAACAAACCAATGTGTTTGTGTGGAATTGGCCCACCTTTGCAATCAGGTCGAGTAGTTGTCTGCAAGACTGCGGTAGCCTCGATGTCAATTCCTGTGCGAGGTCAGGCACTTCCTGTTGTAGGTACAATTCCAGCATGGATGCCAGCTGAGATAGGCCTTGTTTCTTCTGCTCAGACATGGAGGTCAGGTCTGTGTCGGTGAGAACAAATCTGTTTTTCATGGCGGCAGCATGCTGGCTCAGACTTTTTGTGAGGTTTCCAACAGAGACTTACGTGATTCGTGTTCATCTAAAGTGTAGAGCTCCTCACTGCAACTCTTTACTGGCGTTAACTACAGTGCATAACAATTAAAGTTAGTAACTGCTTCATTTTGTAGCATCACAACATCCCAATCATTATTGCACCAATGAGGCCTTTTTTAAACAGATGAGCGATTTCCATCTTCTGTTGCAATGCTAACATGACTGTTATAAAGCTTTCCACACAGCTGAGATGCTCAAACAAAAATAAAATGAGTTATCCATTGGTTTGATTCAAATTCCAATAAAACTTTAATATCATCAGCAAAATCCATATTCAATAAATGATGAAGATTACCAAGGCAAAGATGATTCTTGCAGTAAGCCGGACGGAGTTTGTAGGAATTCTGGGAAGGAGACTTTGCAGACATTTGCACTCCCGCTTATGGTCAGACCATGCTTGTTTCTACAAGAGAGAGGCATGTCAACAACCTTAACACAAAAAACGCATATCTTGTGTTACTCATGCATTGTGTTTGATTACAAAACCCAAAACCAGTGAAGTTGGCACATTGTGTAATTTGTAAATAATAACGGAATACAATGATTCGCCAATCCTTTTCAACTTATATACAATTGTATGAACTACAAAAGACAAGATATTTAATGTTAGAACTGAGAAAATAACTTTTTTTGCAAATAATCCTTAACTTGGAATTTAACGGCAGCAACACAGTGCATAAACGTTGGCTCAGGGGCATTTTTACCACTGGCAGCAACACAGTGCAAAAAAGATGGCATAGGGAGAGAAGTTAAGTCCCTACCTTTAGTCAAAAGTGATTTATGACCCCCCATAAATCAATGATTTATGACCCCTCAAGGTCAAAGGTCAATGATTTATGAGGGGTCAAGTTCAAAGGTTAATGATTTATGAGGGGTCAAGGTTAAAGGTCAAAGTCAAAGGTCAAAGTCAAAGGTCAGGTTCAAATGTCAAGGTCAAGTGGGTGTGGCTTACCCGGAAGAGGGTGGAGTTAAGACCTGCGGTGGGAGTGGTTAAACCAGGAAGAGGGTGGAGTTTTAAACAGAAAGGGCAGAGTTAAGACCTGCGGTGGGAGTGGTTAAACCAGGAAGAGGGTGGAGTTAAGACCTGACAGGGAACAGAGGAGGGTTCAGTTTTTTTAAGAAAGCAATGTCATCTGAGCAGCATGTGACCATATATTTGATAGTTTAAATGTTTACGATCGTTTGAAACAACTTCCAGATTTCGATGTATTGATGGCTGGGAATGTTACGTGTGGAGATGTGGACACGCACGCACTTCACACACACACACACACACACACACACACACACACACACACACACACACACACGCAGAGGAGGGGTACAAAAGGCGGTGTAAGGCTTAGTCATTATTTGGAGCTTTATACGTTAGCGTAAAGACTTTGTTCGATTCGGTCATGATTAGTGAAACGCCTGTTTCGATTTATAAAAATAATAAAACTTACATTGACGCTCCGCAAAAAAGTCGAGTGTTTCTAAATCGTATTCAGTTTTCAGCTAAAAGAAAGAAGAGACGGAAGCCCTTTCTCGATATTTTCATCGTTATCTACCGTGGATTGGGAAGTTTTTGGTGGACACGCACACACGCACACACACGCACACACACACACACTTCACACACACACACACACACACACACACACACACACACACACACGCACGCACGCGTTTGTCAAAGTGACATATGGGGACATTTTTATGAAATTTCACCTTACATATGAGGACCTGTTGAAATATGAGGACATTTTCCATGTCCTCATATTTCCCGCAATGCTATCGTGTTCTAGACCCTCCCAGCATGTTCCCAGACCAAAAATCTCTAAAGTCTTCATTTGTCAAATTTTCAGAAAAAGTGTGTGAAAGTGTGTTTAATTTTTTGGGTCACCTTCGATTTTGCCCCTAGTGGCCATCTTTGCTATTAGGACACACACACACACACACTTGTCCTCATATGTCATATGTCCTCATATGTCATGTAGGTCAGAAACTCACACACTCCAACATTTTGAAAAACATCTAATCATTACAGCAATAAACATAATTTTGAATTCTAAATCAAATAACACATTTTCAGCTGATCTGATTATCTCAACCTTTTTTATGTTAGTTTTATCTATTCATTTGGTTTATCTGGAGAGGATTTGGGCTAGACAATTAGTAATAAAGGGATTATGGTGATGATTTAATCGGTTTGATTCAGTATTTTACTGTATTGGTCTTTTTACTATTATGTTGACTAAAATACAATGCCGCACAATAATTAATTTAAATGTGCCTGAAATGTAGGTTTTTGCATATATGCCCACCCCCACTCCACCCCCTCCAAAAAAAAAAAAAAAAAAAACACCCTCAACTTTGATTGAGACTAAGGCAATAATTCAAATGGAATTCAAACTACATACAGTATTTAATATTTTCAAATGGTTACAATAGCACATGATTTTGGTATTTTTATCTTTGGGACAAATTTTGGATTCAATTGGGGATTGTTTTTGGAGGTATTCACTTTACATGGTGTTCAAGATGGTTACTTCCGCCCACTCTGAAGAGTCTCGGCGTCTGATTGGTCAAATTTTCAGTTAGGCGCTGCCTGATTGGCCAGTGGATGATGTCGGATCCTAACAGATGGCTAAATCACTAGTTTATTATTTTCCTCATGGAAGTTATACAGCTCACGTATCACACTTAATATTGAATATATATAAAAAGGGTTTTCCAAAAGGACCATTTATAATCGAAATACAAAACTTCACACACGATTTTGAGCACAACAGAGCGCTCAGTGAACAGCACTTCCGGGACGTGCAGCACCAGAGGGGGACATCTATCTTGGCCTCAAACCATCTTTGACAGTCTTCGGCAGCATGGTTGAATCAGGTGAGCATAAAATGGAGTTTAACGTAATTAAATAGACCAATGTTTTTTAACATAGGAAAATAGTTCATTATAAAGAACAGTTAAATGTTTTTTGTTATTAATTGCAACCAGATTTGATTTTATGAGGTTAAATAAAGCATTTCAGTTCTGGGCCAAGGCCAAGGCATTTACATTTTTTTTTTTAAAGTTGCATGGAAGATTATAAGTAGCAGTGATTGTCACACACACACTAGGTGTGGTGGAATTATTCTCTGCATTTGACCCATCACCCTTGATCACTATGCTAGTAAACCTTTTCTTAATTTTAAACAAGACAGACTAGAGTTCTTCAAATTGTTTATACTTTTTCTCAAATACAAATATTTCAAGCTGATAAGCACTGTGGAGTTGGCATGTTACTGATATTGTTACATTAGTTCTTTGTTGGAGAAGCTTCATGTCTGCACTGAGCCTAAATTTAACAGTTTTTGAAGGGTTTGGTTCTTTGTTTTATTTCTGTGTCACTGACTTTTTTCATTTTTATGTGTGGATTTGTTAGGCGCATCAACACATGATATAGACATCGTGTCCAAAAGAAGAGCGAGACGTAATCCTGAGGCTGAAGCCACCGAGTTTATGTGATCTGGATGTGACAAGTCTTGTTTTAAGGCCCAGTGGATCAATGATTGGAAAGGTATGTCTTGTTATGTATCATATCAATGGTAACTGTATCAACATCTCATTTGGATCATTTCCTTACAGTCTAATAGAGGTTGTATTATATGGCTTTAATTAGAAGTGTTTGGAATAACAGCGTTCCACGTTCAAAGAGCTAGCTTCTGTAGCCGAGGATCGGACCGCCAAGTGCCCTGCCTTCGGCTGCCGCCCAGTTCACAATGCACCCGACCTCTATGGCCCCTCGGAGTCTCGTTCACGAATGGGGGAAGAGTGGATCGTGAGATCGACAGGCGGATCGGTGCGGCGTCTTCAGTAATGCGGACGTTGTACCGATCCGTTGTGGTGAAGAAGGAGCTGAGCCGGAAGGCAAAGCTCTCAATTTACCGGTCGATCTACGTTCCCATCCTCACCTATGGTCATGAGCTTTGGTTCATGACCGAAAGGACAAGATCACGGGTACAAGCAGCCGGAATGAGTTTCCTCGACCGGGTAGGGGTGCTCTCCCTTAGAGATAGGGTGAGAAGCTCTGCCATCCGGGAGGAACTCAAAGTAAAGCCGCTGCTCCTCCACATCGAGAGGAGCCAGATGAGGTGGTTCGGGCATCTGGTCAGGATGCCACCCGAACGCCTCCCTAGAGAGGTGTTTAGGGCACGTCCAACCGGTAGGAGGCCACGGGGAAGACCCAGGACACGTTGGGAAGACTATGTCTCCCGGCTGGCCTGGGAACGCCTCGGGATCCCCCGGGAAGAGCTAGACCAAGTGGCTGGGGAGAGGGAAGTCTGGGTTTCCCTGCTTAGGCTGTTGCCACCGCGACTTCACCTCGGAAAAGCGGAAGATGATGGATGGATGGATGGATGGTATAACAGCGGTATATGAAAACGATGTTACTAAAGCTGTTACTTTTACCGGTAACGAGTAATCTAATAACTTTTATGTACGCTACAACGCTGTTACGATGCGTTTGATGTAATGTGGCATGCTACTTTTGATGTGATTGTATGTCAACAAGACAGCGTTAGAAGCACAAAAGGTTTAGTGCAGGTAATATCTTTTTACTAATGAAAGCAACCCCCGGAAGTAATTACGAACACGATATCAAATAGACAGAGGCCTCATCCACACGCAAACAAAAACATTCAACAGAACTATCTTAACTGCCACTGCTAAGCTAAAAAATACAGCTGAACTATTCTGCTATGTCTGGGCGCTGACGTCCCACGTCACTTGGCAAAAGGCACGGCTTTTTAAAGGCACACACACACTCTGCACTTATGAAATGTCTCCCAACTGTATATGCTAGATATTTAAAACAAACATTTTTCAAGTAACACATTAATTACAAACCCCGTTTCCATATGAATTGGGAAATTGTTTTCGATGTAAAGATAAACGGAATACAATGATTAGCAAAACATTTTCAAGCCATATTCAGTTGAATGCACTACAAAGACAACATATTTGATTTTCAAACTCACAAACTTGATTTTTTTTTGCAAATAATAATTAACTTAGAATTTCATGGCTGCAACACGTGACAAAGTAGTTGGGAAAGGGCATGTTCACCACTTTGTTACATCACCTTTTCTTTTAACAACACTCAATAAACGTTTGGGAACCGAGGAAACTAATTGTTGAAGCTTGGAAGGTGGAATTCTTTCCCATTCTTGTTTTATGTAGAGCTTCAGTCGTTCAATAGGCCGGGGTCTCCGCTGTCATATTTTACGCTTCATAATGCGCCATACATTTTCGATAGGACTGCAGGCCGGCCAGGAAAGTACCTGCACTCTTTTTTTATGAAGCTGAATGTGGCTTGGCATTGTCTTGCTGAAATAAGCAGGGGTATCCATGAAAAAGTCGGCCCTTACATGGCAGCATATGTTGTTCCAAACAGATGGGTAACTTACAGATGAGTAAGTTACCCATGCCTCGGGCACTAATGCACCCCCATACGATTACAGATGCTGGCTTTTCAACTTTGCGTCGATAACAGTCTGGATGGTTCGCTTCCCTTTTGGTCCGGATGAAACTATGTCGAATATTTCCAAAAACAATTTGAAATGTGGACTCGTCAGACCACTGAACACCTTTCCACTTTAAATCAGTTCATCTTAGATGATCTCGGGCCCAGAGAAGCCGGCGGCGTTTCTGGATGTTAATTGGCTTTCGCTTTGCATAGTAGAGCTTTAACTTGCACTTACAGATATAGCAACAAACTGTATTTAGTGACAGTGGTTTTCTGAAGTGTTCCTGAACCCATGTGGTGATATCCTTTAGAGATTGATGTCGGTTTTTGATACAGTGCCGTCTGAGGGATCGAAGGTCACGGTTATTCAATGTTAGTTTCCTGACATGCCGCTTACGTGGAGTGATTTCTCCAGATTCTCTGCACCTTTTGATGATATTATGGACCGTAGATGTTGAAATCCCTAAATTTCTTTCAATTGAACGTTGAGAAAGGTTGTTCTTAAACTGTTTGATTATTTGCTCACGCAGTTGTGGACAAAGGGGTGTACCTCGCCCCATCCTTTCCTGTGAAAGACTGAGCATTTTTTGGGAAGCTGTTTTTATACCCAATCATGGCACCCACCTGTTCCAAATTAGCCTTCACACCTGTGGGATGTCCCAAATAAATGTTTGATGACCATTTCTTAACTTTATCAGTATTTATTGCCAACTTTCCCAACTTCTTTGTCGCATGTTAGCTGGCATCAAATTCTAAAGTTAATGATTATTTGCACAAAAAAAATGTTTATCAGTTTGAACATCAAATATGTTTTCTTTGTGCATATTCAACTGAATATGGGTTGAAAATGATTTGCAAATCATTGTATTCAGTTTATATTTACATCTAACACAATTTCCCAACTCATATGGAAACGGGGTTTGTACTTTATTTAATAATTATTTACATTTATGAAAGAGTAATTCTGTTTGTAATTGAATTTTTGGTCAAGTAACGACTATTATTATTCCTTTTTAAAAGTAGATATTCCAAACATTGTTAATTGATAAACTGTTTTATCAGGATATGGTGTATTTGCTCTTGCATCAATTTAAAAAGGTTCTTTTGTGGTCGAGTACCGAGGGAAGTTCATCTCAAGACATGAGCGGGACAAGAGACAGAAACCCTCTATAATTATCTTTACTATTTATCTGGCATTATATGCTCATAATGTTATCAACAAAAAGTGCTGATAATGTTATAATTAATAAGTTCTAACATTATTTTTGTGTGTTTTGTTGCAGACAGCAACTGTTGATGTTCTATCTCAACATTCTCCAGATTCATGTGAGCAATAAACCGACTTCATCCCTCCAACAGGTTATTACTTGACTATTTTACTATCCATCCATCCATTTTCTACTACCTGTCCCTTTTTTGGGGTGGCGGGGTGTGCTGGAGCCTATCTCAGCTGCATTTGGGCGGAAGGCGGAGTACACCCTGGACAAGTCGCCGCCTCATTACAGGGCCAACACAAATAGACAACATTTACACTCACATTCACACACTAGGGCCAATTTAGTGTTGCCAATCAACCCATCCCCAGGTGCATGTCTTTGGAGGTAAGATGAAGCCGGAGTACCCGGAGGGAAAAAAAGTGCTGGTAATGTTATAATTAATTAGTTCTGACATTATATTTTTGTTTTTTGTTGCAGAAAACAACTGTTGAGGTTCTATCTCAACATTCTCCAGATTCAGATGTGAGCCATGAACCGACTTCATCCCTCCAACAGGTTATTACATGTCCATTTTTACTATATTTGTTCTAAATTTGACCCAACCTTTATTTTGAAAGACATTTATTAATTTTAATCACTCATAGATCAGTTTATATGATAACTTTTTCATAAGGGTACATCCATGTTAGTCAGTAGGAAGTTTAGAACTCATGTTTAGCAAAACAGGAGACGTTACTAGTCAACAACATAAATTCTACATGTGAGCACTCGTCATGTCCTCATATTGTTTGAACCAAGAAAGACTTAGGTGTGTTTCATATAAGGTCCTAATATTTTCTGAACCAGATTAGTGTGTGTTACAATGTTAATGTCAAAGCTTTAAAATGAGTGTCTCAATTCAGGTCCTCATATTTTCTAAACCAGATTTTAGTGTGTGTTACATTCTTAATGAATGGTCTAACAGCTGAAACTCTGTAATAATCTTTACTATTTATCTGGCATTGTATGCTCAGATTTTTATCAACAAAAAGTGCTGATAATGTTATAATTAATTAGTTCTGACATTATATTTGTGTGTTTTGTTGCAGAAATCAACTGTTGAGGTTCTATCTCAACGTTCTCCAGATTCAGATGTGAGCCATAAACCGACTTCATCCCTCCAACAGGTCATTACATGTCTATTTTTACTATATCTGCTCTAAATTTGACCCAACCTATATTTTGAAAGACATTTATCAACTTTAATCTCTCACAGATCAGTTTATATGACAACTTTTTCGTAAGGGTGCATCCATGTTAGTCAGTAGGAAGTTTAGAACTCATGTTCAGCAAAACAGGAGATGTTACAAGTCAACAACATAAATTCTACATGTGAGCACTCGTCATGTCCTCATATTGTTTGAACCAGGAAAGACCTAGGTGTGTTTCATATAAGGTCCTCATATTTTCCGAACCAGATTAGTGTGTGTTACAATGCTAATGTCAAAGCTTTAAAATGAGTGTCTCAATTCAGGTCCTCATATTTTCTGAACCAGATTTTTGTGTGTGTTACATTCTTAATGAATTGTCTAAGAGCTGAAACTCTGTAATAATCTTTACTCTTTATCTGGCATTGTATGCTCAAATTTCTATCAACAAAAAGTGCTGATAATGTTATAATTAATTAGTTATGACATTATATTTTTGTGTTTTGTTGCAGAAACCAACTGTTGAGGTTCTATCTCAACATTCTCTAGATTCAGATGTGAGCCATAAACCGACTTCATCCCTCCAACAGGTTATTACATGTCTATTTTTACTATATCTGCTCTAAATTTGACCCAACCTATATTTTGAAAGACATTTATTAATTTTAATCTCTCACAGATCAGTTTATATGACAACATTTTCGTAAGGGTACATCCATGTTAGTCAGTAGGGAGTTTGGAACTCATGTTTAGCAAAACAGGATATGTTACAGGTCAACAACATAAATTCTACATGTGAGCACTCGTCATGTCCTCATATTGTTTGAACCAGGAAAGACCTAGGTGTGTTTCATATAAGGTCCTCATATTTTCTGAACCAGATTAGTGTGTGTTACAATGTTAATGTAAAAGCTTTAAAATTAGTGTTTCAAATCAGAAAATGCAGTGCTTCTTGTTTACAGCCGGTTTCTGAAGCACTGTTTTTAGTGATCAGAGTATTTTTTCGGTGGTCGTGTTTTTGGTACATAACTTGTAAATAGTGCGCAGATAATAGGCTATATGTATATATATGTGTATATATATACATATATATATATATATATATATACATTCAAACCTCGTTTCCATATGAATTCGGAAATTGTGTTAGATGCAAATATAAACGGGATATAATGATTAGCAAATCTTTTTCAACCCCAATTCTGTTGAATATGCTACAAAGAAAACATATTTGATGTTAAAACTGATAAACATTTTTTTTGCAAAGAATTAAGGGATTTTACCATCTACGGTCCGTAAAATTATCAAAAGGTTCAGAGAATCTGGAGAAATCACTGCACGTAAGCGATGATATTACGGACCTTTGATCCTTCAGGTAGTATTGCATCAAAAACCGACATCAGTGTGTAAAAGATATCACCACATGGGCTCAGGAATACTTCAGAAAACCACTGTCAGTAACTACAGTTGGTCGCTACATCTGTAAATGCAAGTTAAAACTCTACTATGCAAAGCGAATACCATTTATCAACAACACCCAGGAACGCCGCGGGCTTCGCTGGGCCCGAGCTCATCTAAGATGGACTGATGCAAAGTGGAAAAGTGTTCTGTGGTCTGACGAGTCCACATTTCAAATTATATATGGAAATTGGGACGTGGTGTTCTTCGGAACAAAGAGGAAAATAACCATCCGGATTGTTACAGGTGCAAAGTTCAAAAGCCAGCATCTGTGATGGTATGGGGGTGTCTTAGTGCCCAAGGCATGGGTAACTTACACATCTGAGAAGGCACCATTAATGCTGAATGGTCCATACAGGTTTTGGATCAACATATGTTTTCATCCAAGCAACATTATCATGGACGCCCCTGCTTATTTCAGCAAAACAATGACAAGCCACGTGTTACAACAGCGTGTCTTCGTAGTAAAAGAGTGCGGGTACTTTCCTGGCCCGCCTGCAGTACAGACATGTCTCCCATCGAAAATGTGTAGTGCATTATGAAGCGTAAAATACGACAACTTAAGCTGTACATCAAGCAAGAATGGTAAAGAATTCTACTTTCAAAGCTTCAACAATTAGTTTCCTCAGTTCCCAAACGTTTATTGAGTGTTGTTAAAAGAAAATGTGATGTAACACAGTGGTGAACATGCCCTTTCCCAACTACTTTGGCACGTGTTGCAGCCATGAAATTCAAAGTTAATTATTATTTGCAAAAAAAAAAAAGTTTGAGTTTGAACATCAAATATGTTGTCTTTGTAATGCATTTAATTGAATATGGGTTGAAAGGGATTTGCAAATCATTGTATTCCGTTTATATTTACATCTAACACAATTTCCCAACTTTTATGGAAACGGGGTTTGTGTATATATATATATATATATGTGTGTGTATATATGTATATGTATATATACATATATATATATACATGTATATATATGTATATATGTATATGTATATATATATATGTATATTTATATATACATATATATATACATGTATATATATGTATATGTATATATACTGTATATATATATAAATATATGTGTATATATATATATATATATATATATATATATATATATATACATGTATGTATATATACTGTATATATATATATAAATATATGTGTATATATATATGTATATATATACATATATATGTATATATATATATATATATGTATATATATATATATATATATATATATGTATATATATATATATATATATGTATATATATATACATATATATATATATATATATATGTATGTCTGCTGTATATATATATATATATATATAAATATGTGTATATATATGTATGTATATATATATATATATGTATGTATATATATACATATCTATGTATATATATATACTTTTTAAATACACCAATGGTGCAACTGGACACATCCTCAGTGATGTAACCTAGGATCACAGGGGGTTTCGGGTCCCTCAACAATCAGACCCCCTCCCCTAGGCGACCCAGCCAGGGCCGATCAGGCCCCAGCCTGTGTCCAGGTAGCGCTACTGCCCTACATGCCACGCCTCTCCCCTCCTGATCCACAGCCACCTTGATGCCACTTCTGCTGCATCTGTGACTAACTTCATGGCCCTTTGCTGGCTGGCCCCTGTGATGCCAAGCATTCTGTAGGCCCTGCAGAGAGATTTGCCCACAAACCCTCGACACCCCACTTCAACCGGCCGGCACATCGCTCGCCACCCATTGCTCCGACACTCCTCCACAAGCTGAGAGTACTTTGCACTCTTCCTCTCATTGGCCTCCTCCATACGGTCCTCCCAAGGCACTGTGAGCTCCAAGAGGATTACCTGCTTGGAGGCCACTGAGGTGAGCACAATATCTGGCCTTAGTGTTGTTTTAGCAACCACGTCAGGGAACTTCAACTGCTTTCCCAGATCAACTGACAGCTCCCAGTCGCGTGCTGTTGCCAACAGGCCAGACGAGGTGTTCCGGGCAGCCGGTGTTGACTTCTCCCCAGCTCTGATGAAAGCAGTACTCTTCACTGGGCGGAGGCTCTTGCTGTGACTGACTCCCCTGCAGATGGCATCAGCCATGGCCTTCAGGACCTGGTCATGTCGCCAGCGGTACCGCCCTTCACCCAGGGCTTTTGGACAACAGCTTAGGATGTGCTCCAAGGTTCCTCTCCTCTGGCAGAGGGGGCACCCTGGTGTCTCCACCTTTCCCCAGGTGAAGAGGTTGGATGGACTTGGCAGCACATCGTAGACCGCCTGGATCAAGAACTTTATTCGATGGGGTTCGGCTTTCCAGAGCTCGGTCCATGTGACCTTACGCTCTGATACTTGTTCCCATCTCGTCCAGGCGCCCTGTTGCCGCATTCCCGCCATCTGGCAGGCTCGCCTTTCCTCAACTCCTGCTCGCACTTCCTCGAGGATCAGTGACCTCTTCTCTTTCCCCTGCGCCTTGTCATAGCGAGGTGTTCTTCTGCTACCTAAGCCAGATCTCCCCTGCGCCACTGTTCCCACCAAAACCTTTTGCCGTAGCCTTGCCTCTGCAACATCCACAGCCTCGACAGCTCTCCACTTCCGCCCCGTCCTGACTTCAGTCCCAGCCTGTGCAACCTTTGGGTCACTGGACTCCCGATACTGTAGGAGCTCCCTGGACCGTGTCACCATGAACTCCTCGCTCAGGCTGCTGATGGGGAGCTTCAGTTTGTTGTTATGCCCGTATAGAGCAATGCTGCTCAGGCTTCGCGGCAGTCCTAGCCACCTGCGCAGGAACCTACTGACCCTCATCTCAAAGCCTTCCACCGTTGAAATGGGGACTTCGTACACCATGAGGGGCCAGAGGATCCGAGGGAGAATCCCGTGCTGGTAAATCCAGGCCTTGAACTTGCCAGGAAGGCCAGACTTATCCACCACGGTCAGCCAGGTCTCCAGGTCTTGGTTGGTCGATCTTGTGGAGGCTGCGTCTCTCAGGCTGCAATTAAACACCTTTCCCAAGCTCTTCACAGGTTCCTCGGTGAGTGATGGTATTTTGGTGGTGCCAAGTGAGAAGCAGAACTTGCCAGTAACCTTTCCTTTCTTTAGCACTAGGACCCTCGGCTTGGCCGGCTTGAAGTTCATGCGAGCCCAGGAAATCACCTCCTGAAGGCCATTCAAGATCCACCTGCAACCTGGGACGGATGTAGTGGTCACTGTCAGGTCGTCCATGAAGGCTCGGATGGGTGGCTGCCGGACTCCAGACCTGGAGAGGGGACCTCTGCACTGAACTTCCGCAGACTTCACCAGCATGTTCATGGCGAGCGCAAAGAGGATGACTGAGATCGTACAGCTAGTGATGATCCCCTTTTCAAGCCTGTGCCAGTCGGAGGTTGTTTTTCCGGAGGAGACTCTTAGATGGAAGTTGGCATAGTAGTGCAGAATGAGGTCTCTGAACTTCTTTGGAATGTGATGCCGATTCAGTGCCTCTTCGACCAGCTTGTGGGGTATGGATCCATAGGCATTTTCGAGGTCCAGCCACAGAACAGCCAGGTCCCCCTTATTCTCCCTGGCTTCCCTGATGAGCTGAGTGACCACGCCTGTGTGCTCCAGACATCCAGATACCTCTGGGATCCCTCCTTTCTGGACCGATGTATCAATGTAGGAGTTCTTCAGGAGGTAGTCTGTCAGTCGCCTGGCCATGAGGCTGAAGAAGATCTTCCCTTCAACACTCAGCAACGAGATGGTTCGGAACTGATTGATGTTCTTAGACTTCTCCTCCTTTGGGATCCACACACCCTCTGCCTGTCTCCACTGGTCTGCTACCTTGCGCCTCCTCCAGATCACCTTCAAGATTCTCCAGAGTCTGTGGAGTAGTCTTGGACAGTTCTTATAGACCTTATAAGGTACTCCACTGGGCCCTGGAGCAGAGCTCGTCCTTGCCCTGCGGACCACCTCCTGGATTTCCTTCCAGCCGGGCTCTTTCCCATCGAAGTCAAGCGTTGGTGTTGGTGGATTGATCAAGGACCTGCAGGGGCCTAGGTCTTGTTCTCTGCATCCATCGCTGTAAATTTGCTTGAGGTGGTGGTCGACCTCAGCTTTGGAGCAGGCCAGTCTACCGCTTCGCTTCTGTCCTAGCAGCTGTTTTGTGACTCCAAAGGGATTCGCCAGAAAGGCAGCTCTCCTCCTGGACCTTTCCTTCCTCCTCCTCCTATGCCACTCCGCTCTCCTCAAGGTTATTAGCTTCTTGCGGATTATACAACGTAGTTCCGCAAGAGGCCCCCTATCCTCTTCACGTGCAACCTTGAACTGCTGTCTTAAACACTTCAGTTCCTGCCTGAGCTGATGGATTTTACTCGCTCTATTGTTCATGATGTAGGGGGGCTTCGCTGCCCGCTTCTCCTCAAGTCCAAACCTCTCTGCAGCGAGGCTGATGATGATCGTGGTCATCGTCTTGAGGCGTCGATCAGCGTCCCCTTTGGCTGTTGTTTCCAAGATGGTATCAGCATCTTCATCAAACTGGAGCCACTCTTTCTCCTTGCTAGCTTGGGGCCACTTTACCCGACGATGTTCTGATGTCCTGTGTGCTTCTGGTGGTTGCATCACCTGGAGGCTCCGGGCACTGTGGGGTGACTCCGGGCCTGGCTCCTCCTGCGTCTCACCAGGCGTAGTTCCTGTGCGCTGTGATTCTACCACCTTCTGCATACACTTCATCCTGGCCTGGTGGATCCGCAGGCCATGTCGGTTCTTGCATACCTTCCCACATATGCATTCCATAGTCGTCGTCGTGTTACCATTGCCATGTGTCGTCAACCTTTGATCCGTCCAGTGGGATTCTCTTCCGCCCCCCCTCTCGGGAATCCCTGGGGGTATATTTCCTGTAGGTCGATTCGTAGCTTGTTGTGGGTTCCTTCCTCTCAGAAGGTGCAGCTCGGGATGCTACCCCTCACTGCCCCGGTGCCATCTTTCCGGGCTGTCCGCTGTCTCTCCAGCTGTCACCAATCTATACTTGGTGGTCAACCAGACTGTTCCTGGTAGTCACTGGTTGTCCCAGAAAAGCAACTTTTTAAATACACCAATGGTGCAACTGGACACATCCTCAGTGATGTAACCTAGGATCACAGGGGGTTTCGGGTCTTTCAACAATCAGACCCCCTCCCCTAGGCGACCCAGCCAGGGTTGATCAGGCCCCAGCCTGTGTCCAGGTAGCGCTACTGCCCTACATGCCACGCCTCTCCCCTCCTGATCCACAGCCACCTTGATGCCACTTCTGCTGCATCTGTGACTAACTTCATGGCCCTTTGCTGGCTGGCCCCTGTGATGCCAAGCATTCTGTAGGCCCTGCAGAGAGATTTGCCCACAAACCCTCGACACCCCACTTCAACCGGCCGGCACATCGCTCGCCACCCATTGCTCCGACACTCCTCCACAAGCTGAGAGTACTTTGCACTCTTCCTCTCATTGGCCTCCTCCATACGGTCCTCCCAAGGCACTGTGAGCTCCAAGAGGATTACCTGCTTGGAGGCCACTGAGGTGAGCACAATATCTGGCCTTAGTGTTGTTTTAGCAACCACGTCAGGGAACTTCAACTGCTTTCCCAGATCAACTGACAGCTCCCAGTCGCGTGCTGTTGCCAACAGGCCAGACGAGGTGTTCCGGGCAGCCGGTGTTGACTTCTCCCCAGCTCTGATGAAAGCAGTACTCTTCACTGGGCGGAGGCTCTTGCTGTGACTGACTCCCCTGCAGATGGCATCAGCCATGGCCTTCAGGACCTGGTCATGTCGCCAGCGGTACCGCCCTTCACCCAGGGCTTTTGGACAACAGCTTAGGATGTGCTCCAAGGTTCCTCTCCTCTGGCAGAGGGGGCACCCTGGTGTCTCCACCTTTCCCCAGGTGAAGAGGTTGGATGGACTTGGCAGCACATCGTAGACCGCCTGGATCAAGAACTTTATTCGATGGGGTTCGGCTTTCCAGAGCTCGGTCCATGTGACCTTACGCTCTGATACTTGTTCCCATCTCGTCCAGGCGCCCTGTTGCCGCATTCCCGCCATCTGGCAGGCTCGCCTTTCCTCAACTCCTGCTCGCACTTCCTCGAGGATCAGTGACCTCTTCTCTTTCCCCTGCGCCTTGTCATAGCGAGGTGTTCTTCTGCTACCTAAGCCAGATCTCCCCTGCGCCACTGTTCCCACCAAAACCTTTTGCCGTAGCCTTGCCTCTGCAACATCCACAGCCTCGACAGCTCTCCACTTCCGCCCCGTCCTGACTTCAATCCCAGCCTGTGCAACCTTTGGGTCACTGGACTCCCGATACTGTAGGAGCTCCCTGGACCGTGTCACCATGAACTCCTCGCTCAGGCTGCTGATGGGGAGCTTCAGTTTGTTGTTATGCCCGTATAGAGCAATGCTGCTCAGGCTTCGCGGCAGTCCTAGCCACCTGCGCAGGAACCTACTGACCCTCATCTCAAAGCCTTCCACCGTTGAAATGGGGACTTCGTACACCATGAGGGGCCAGAGGATCCGAGGGAGAATCCCGTGCTGGTAAATCCAGGCCTTGAACTTGCCAGGAAGGCCAGACTTATCCACCACGGTCAGCCAGGTCTCCAGGTCTTGGTTGGTCGATCTTGTGGAGGCTGCGTCTCTCAGGCTGCAATTAAACACCTTTCCCAAGCTCTTCACAGGTTCCTCGGTGAGTGATGGTATTTTGGTGGTGCCAAGTGAGAAGCAGAACTTGCCAGTAACCTTTCCTTTCTTTAGCACTAGGACCCTCGACTTGGCCGGCTTGAAGTTCATGCGAGCCCAGGAAATCACCTCCTGAAGGCCATTCAAGATCCACCTGCAACCTGGGACGGATGTAGTGGTCACTGTCAGGTCGTCCATGAAGGCTCGGATGGGTGGCTGCCGGACTCCAGACCTGGAGAGGGGACCTCTGCACTGAACTTCCGCAGACTTCACCAGCATGTTCATGGCGAGCGCAAAGAGGATGACTGAGATCGTACAGCCAGTGATGATCCCCTTTTCAAGCCTGTGCCAGTCGGAGGTTGTTTTTCCGGAGGAGACTCTTAGATGGAAGTTGGCATAGTAGTGCAGAATGAGGTCTCTGAACTTCTTTGGAATGTGATGCCGATTCAGTGCCTCTTCGACCAGCTTGTGGGGTATGGATCCATAGGCATTTTCGAGGTCCAGCCACAGAACAGCCAGGTCCCCCTTATTCTCCCTGGCTTCCCTGATGAGCTGAGTGACCACGCCTGTGTGCTCCAGACATCCAGATACCTCTGGGATCCCTCCTTTCTGGACCGATGTATCAATGTAGGAGTTCTTCAGGAGGTAGTCTGTCAGTCGCCTGGCCATGAGGCTGAAGAAGATCTTCCCTTCAACACTCAGCAACGAGATGGTTCGGAACTGATTGATGTTCTTAGACTTCTCCTCCTTTGGGATCCACACACCCTCTGCCTGTCTCCACTGGTCTGCTACCTTGCCCCTCCTCCAGATCACCTTCAAGATTCTCCAGAGTCTGTGGAGTAGTCTTGGACAGTTCTTATAGACCTTATAAGGTACTCCACTGGGCCCTGGAGCAGAGCTCGTCCTTGCCCTGCGGACCACCTCCTGGATTTCCTTCCAGCCGGGCTCTTTCCCATCGAAGTCAAGCGTTGGTGTTGGTGGATTGATCAAGGACCTGCAGGGGCCTAGGTCTTGTTCTCTGCATCCATCGCTGTAAATTTGCTTGAGGTGGTGGTCGACCTCAGCTTTGGAGCAGGCCAGTCTACCGCTTCGCTTCTGTCCTAGCAGCTGTTTTGTGACTCCAAAGGGATTCGCCAGAAAGGCAGCTCTCCTCCTGGACCTTTCCTTCCTCCTCCTCCTATGCCACTCCGCTCTCCTCAAGGTTATTAGCTTCTTGCGGATTATATATATATATATATATGTATATATATATATATACATATATGTATATATATATGTATATGTATATCTACTGCGATGAGATGGCGACTTGTCCAGGGTGTACGCCGCCTTCCACAGGATTGCAGCTGAGACAGGCACCAGCGCCTCTGCGACCCCAAAGGCAATATGTGGAAGAAAATGGATGGATGGATGGATGTATATATCCATTCATACTGTAATCACCTGCTGGTGGAAATCTTTTACGTTCGTGTGGTGTTGATTTGATGTTCATTGTTCCTATGATCTCAATCACACCATCCGTACCTGAAAGCGTATTGGCTTTTAGAACTGTTGTTGTGTGTCTGGGGAAGCATAGAGATGAATGTGTTTCCACAGGAGGCAAAACCTGTTAGAATTGTGCCGTTTGTTATCAAAAAGATTGGTAAGTAAAGTTAAAAATAATTTTTGATTTTTTTAAGTGACTATTTCTGTAAGGCTACAATACATTATATAATTTTAATTATGTTTCACGTGTAACCCGTACTTTCAAAATGTGGCGGTGCGCCACTTTCAGTTAAATTAAGAGGAAGACCTTGTTGTGCGATAATGAATGTGTCATTTGTAGTTGGGAAACATATTTCCATCTGATTAAAACTGATACTAAAAATTCATCTTATTAAGAAATGCAAATATTATTTCTAGTAGCATTTTAATGACCTGTACATATACAAAGAGTTGGACTTAAGTTGTTGGCCTAGAAATGTAGTTTAAAGTTTTTTAATTTTCCATCAGATATCGGATCTTGAATACTCTGCCAATACAGATTTTGAAGATCAAACCTATGTTCCAGACTCAAGAGGCAGTTCTTCAGATACAAGTGTTTGCAGCAGTGATCTTAGTCATACCATGCCTCGCCCAAAATATTTTGAAGGACACCTTTAAATCATTTGGGATTGTCAAAACACAGAGAGAAATCACCAATTCAAGCAAACCTGGAAGTTTCAGTTCAACATTAGCAAGCAGTGGTCATAGTTCTTTAAAGACAGGTTGCAGCGCTGATTCTTCAGAGAACACTTCCCAAAATATAAGTTTCATAAAAGTTGCACCATTACCCAAAATGGGCAATGGTAAAGTATTACAATTCTGTAGTGACTGAAAGAGTTGAGTTTTAGTGTGACTTAAAGTGTATTGTTTTTACAAAGCAAAATATGTTAAATGTTTACTTTTACAGTTTTCTAATTCTTCCTTTCAGATTGACAGCAGGACAAATCGCTGGAAGTGGGTATGTCTCAAGCTTCTTCAACGTGGTCCACTCCAAAGCGAGGTAAATAAATAATCCACATTATTTACTAGAATATTATATTACGTTTTGCACCTTTTCAATGTGTTATAGTCATTATTCCTTCAGTAAGACATTGTATTTTGTCTCCTTTATGACAGCTGCAAAGGTGAAGAAGTGGAAGCAGTTGAATGACACATGTTGCATTTTATAACTGGCAACAAAGTACCAGGTAAAAAAGATTGTGAAGCCTCCCTCCACAAAGAACTAGTAGCTCTACAGGACAGAGATTCCCTTGCCATCAAGTACTACATCCATAACAGAATCATATTAAAAAAAGGAGAATTTTTTTTTCCACATCTGCTGTGGTAGTTTGAGTATGTTACCAGCAATTAAAAAAGCAAGATAAAGAGCAAGCGTTTTGTGTTTATTCCAGATAATTGTTAGCGACAAAATCCACAAAAACAATTCAGTTACACTTAATCGACAATTACATTTTTACCCATGTTTCTTTTAAACTCTTCTTGGTTTTAGATTACAGTAGCATGGGATTGGGATTTTTTTTTAAATGACAACACATCAACTAAACCAACTCAGGTTGTTTTGTTAAGTCTCTGATGTCATTAGCCTCATATGTCACATGAACCTGAAATCTTTAACACTCTGTGATGTCATGGTTGTCATATTTCACAAACTTGAAATCTTAAACACTCTGTGACGTCATGGTCATCATATGTCACATGAACTTGAAATCTTAAACACTCTGTGACGTCATGGTTGTCATATGTCACATGAACCTGAAATCTTAAACACTCTGTGACGTCATGGTCGTCATATGTCACATAAACTTGAAATCTTAAACACTCTGGTCTTCATTTGTCACCTAAACCTGACAAGTCCTCATATGTACCATAAAAATCAGGTTCAGAAAAAAACAAAAGAGTTGCAAAAATCTCAATAGACCACTGTGTTTCTAAAATTCTGGTTCACTAACCGTCTGATTCCCAGGCCTGTAGGACCATTGGAAAGGCATGTCCCCATATGTCACTTTTTTGTCATAAGTCCTCATATGTCACCCAAACACGTATGCGTGCACACACGCACACACACACACACACACACACACACACACACACACACACACACACACACACACACACACATTCGTACGCACTGAAACAACTTCCGTACCTCACGAAAACATATTTAAACAGATGGAAAAAACTATCGCAGAACACAGTGTCACGTAGCAACTGGTCTTTACGGTCGTTTGAATCAACAGGTCAGTTTGGGGGACAAAAGGAGGGTTCAGTTTTTACTGACTTCCCATCTGACAGTTTAAATGTTTATGACCGTTTGAATCAACAGGACACGCACGCACACACACACACACGCACGCACACACACACACACACACACACACACATACACACACACACACACGCACACACACACACACACACACACACACACACACCATTACCTCTGCTTTACCATGTTATTAGACATTGGTTTAACTCCATTTAAGCATTTAAACGTTAAAAGCATTGCACTTGTACGACGTTGTAATACTTTTTTTTTTTTAACAGCCGATGACGACGAAGTGAAAGACGATGAACTTTGCTTAAACGATCTTACAAAGTTGGAAGATGATTATCGAGGTGTGTTTAAACCTTCAAATTATTTAATATTATGTGTATTCATTATTTAGTTTCATGGAGGATTTGCCGTAAGATCCTAACGCGATCGTTTTAACACAATCGCAGTCTGGTGAGTCAAATAATTCTCATTTTTACAAGAAAAAAAAACATGCGGTATACGATACATACAGTATATACATATATTTACTTACAGATTTTCCGTTTACATCTCTTGCTCACTGGTCTCCCTTAACGCTGGAGGGTCCGTCAACGGCCATTCCAGGCAGAGGAGAAGGCTTGATTGCGCCAAAGACTCCAGACATCGAATCCTTGCTCCGTGGGGAAATCATCGAAAACGACGGTGAATGTCCAACAGGCACCCGCTGTAAGTTTTTCTCGTTTTCTGTAAGCTTTTTAAGATTCTCAGGAGCTTTAAAGAGCTCCTCTCATTCCAATGTCTTTCGCTCAAATGAATTTCGCGCCTAAGGGGAATGGGCGGGGACTGATTCCGGAGGTGGGCGGTTGTTTCCGCCAAGCAACCTTCTGGTTGAAATGGAGTGTGGATCAAGATGGATCCCTACTCTATATTCTTTTATTTAACCCAATGTTTTTTAAATACGTGTATAATGCTTTATATCCTATGTGTTGTGAATTCCATCCTACAATATCTTCCAAGGAACCCAAAGAAATGTTACCACACCTCCCGCTTTATTTATTCTATAGATTGCCTGAACTATTTCATAAACTAAATCTTGTCTTGTTTCTGATGCTATGTTTTTTATGCTCATCAATGCACTGTTGGACTGCGAGCACACAACTACTTTCCTTGCTTTGTTTTCCTCTATCCAGTTAACTGCCATATAAATTGCTACCAATTCCCCCGTAAAAACAGATAGTTTATCACTGATTATTTTATTTAATACTATGTTTCCTTGTGGGATAACTGCTACAGCTCTTACCTTTATTTTTTTTTATATAGTTTTTGATGCATCCGTATATATCATATCTCAAACCATTTTTCTATCCGGTAACTATTTAAATTTCTATTCTTTAGTAATTGCATGTTTTCTTTTGGGTTATCAAACATCCACGGTGGTATTGCAGGCATTGGTACTGTAGGACTAACTTTAATATTGTCAATTTTAACTTTATTACATATGTCTCCTATAATCCACCCAAAACTATTCTTTTTTGTTTTCTCTTTTTCTTGGCAGATTGGTAGCACTGGACAAGTCGGATATCCTTGCTTGGATCCTTTTAAAGTTGCCCGATAAACTGCTGAGAGTTGATCTCTCCTCTTGTCCAAAGGTTTTTCGTTCATTTTTACTTGTAATACTGGCACTAGGGTTGATGTAGTAGCTCCACAACATAACCTTAAAGCCTGTGACTGGATCCGGTCTATTTTCCCAAGTCATGTTTTTGAAGCAGATTGGTAAATAATGCATCCGTAATCAATAACAGATGGAATTAAAGTTATAAATATATACATGTATTGTTTTCAACGTTAACCTATCAGCCCCCCAATCATTACCCCTCAAAGCCCTCATTATATTTAACACCTTTTCACTTTTTCCCCTATTTTTTTATTTTCCGGAAGGAACACTCCTGAAGGAATAAATAAAGTACTATCTAATCTAATCAAATCTATTTTGCTGATGTGAGTTGACTAGTTCATATTTTTATCAAACCGTATTCCTAAATATTTAAATACTTGTACCTCTTCTATATTTTCACCTTAGAGTTTTTATTTGGAGCTTGTTTGGTACTTTTGTCTTTGTAAAATGTATGACTTTTGTCTTTCCAACAGAGAATCTTCAACCTCAAGCCGTTCCCCAGTCTTGAACATTATTTACCACTTTGTTAGTTTTTTGATTATTTCTTTTGACTCTAAATAATATACTAGTCTTTCATTAATCTTTTTTTTTTTTTCCATTACTTTTCCCCAAATTTATAATTTCCTGCCTCTTCCGGGTCTTACCCTGACTTGCATATTGGAATTGTTACCGCTAATTTTCCCCTCTGCCGGTCATTCTCCTTCTTCATATATCCTGTCATATCATTTCAAGACCACTTCTTTGACGATGCTACCTAAGTTTTTGATCATTTGATAACCCGCTAGGTCTTTCCCCGGTGACGTATTTTTAACCTTTTTCAAAATTCGAACCATTTCATTCAAAGAAAATGTCATATCCATAGTGTTGGTAAAGCTATTATCGTTGTCTTCCATCATTTCCCCAATATTTAAACTCATTGTTTTTTCTCTCTTTTGTTTTTCCACATTTCTCAAATTATCATTACTGTGCACTTTAACACATTTTTTTTTGCTAAAGGTTCTGCTGTTTCTTTACCCGTGACTACATCTTCTTTAATAAATGTGGCACATCATCCTCTTTACCCTTCATTCCTATCTTTACGAATCGTTATATATCCTTTTATTATAAAGTTTAATTTTGGCTTCAGCCCTGTTTCTTGAATACAAATTATACATGGTTTAGTTTTCATATTTTTAATATATCCCTTTAATTCATGTTCGGTTGCTATCAAACTTCTGGCATTCCACCGGACCATTAACAGGGTGTTGGAATGTGGTAACATGACTCCGTCACGTCTACTCTCCGTAGTACAGCTTGCACCCGGTACCAAGATAGTTCTTTCAACAACTTTGATGCTGCTTTGACAATTATTTTGATCTTCTCAGTCTTATTTTTACTTTCATTTTGTATCAAAGCTGAGTTGTGCTCTCTGGTTTATTTTGCAAATGAACCGACAGAACATGATCATGTACAAGACTCGCCTACCCACAATGCACTGCAACCCAACGCTCCTGGTCGGATGTTTTTTTCGGGGTTCATGGAGAGATGCGGTAAAGAGTGGTAGCCAAGACACTTGGTCACACACGGTCACACACGGTCACACACGGTCACACACGGTCACACACGGTCACACTCGGCAATTATTTTGACCTGGGGAGCAGATATAGAGGAAAAAATGTGTCTGGGGGGCCGGGATATCTGATTTTCAGGTACAAAAAACTTCACAATGACACAAAATAAACACAACAGTTAAACCTCACACTAAAAACAAGACATTGACTTGTACGTTCAAAAGACAGAATAGAACAAGTCAAGACATGCAATGCCATCTACAAAATGTTATGTAAATGTTAGTCATTACACACGCGGCTATGGTTTTGATTTATTTGTTACAGACGTTTACGTCAAGTAACATCACATGGTTCCATTTGCACCTTTCAACAAATCTGAAAAGGAATATTAAGAAGTAAAACTTATATTTAATCCTACCTCTTCTCCGAGCACACGGTGACCGTACATACGGGTCGAAAAATGTTGACCTAATTCAGCATTTCTCAAAGTGTGGGGAATAGAGACATGACAGGTGGGGCTCGAGGAAAGGGAGGAAATTTTTTATTTTTGATTTTTTTTTTACTATGCTTTCATTTTCTATACACACTGTAAATCACTTTGTGATTCTGTCTGTGAAATCCGCCGTATAAATAAATGTAAATTACTTATTTTTCCTGTAGGCTTTAAATTTCTCGGCAGGAGCGAAAGTTTGACAGACATAGCAACAGTAACTTTTGCAGGCGGGGCTAAGAGGAACAAACGTTCGCGCGGATGGGTAGCAGGCTAATGTGCGAACCACAATTACACAAAATGGATACATTTGCAACTCGCACCTCAAAGGTCTGCGGAGAAACAAAAATATGACGGGTCTAATCAACCAAAAAGTCAACCTAAAAGAAAATATGGCGAAGGGTATCTTGCTCTTGGATTCACGGCAGCGGAGGTGGGGGCAGAGGAGAGACCCCTGTGTGTTCTTTGTCTAAAACGGCTAGCAGCAGACAGCCTGAGACCCAACAAAGCAAAGAGACAACTCGAGACCACACATGATGTCCAATAAATTGTTTTGTTGGGGCGATGGGGGTAGGTGGGCCTTGAGTCTAAAGTGCTGATGACAGAAAAAAAAAAAGTTTGAGAAGCCCTGACCTAATTGTACGGATCTCACTTTAAACGGCAAACCGATCATTTAAATGTTTTCACTTTGAATATGAAACGAGGAGTACAATGTACAATATTATCAATTATTTCACAAGGACATGTTTTAAGGATATTGTACAGTATCATTAAATCTAAAATGAATGTGATCACTTTCAGGATCATTTTATTTTTAGCCAGTAAACAACTGTTATGTACTTTTGAATCGGGTTTTCCCCTTTAAATAACAAAAATTATAGAATTTTACAATATTCATTATTATTAAATATTAAATGTGCCAACTAGTTTTACGGCATACATCATCCCCCCTTTACCCATTTGTTAAAAAGACGAAAGTTGATGCGAACGCCTACGTGCTGTCAGAAAACTAAAAGAAGAAGAATGCCTTTGTGCAATTACTGCTAATAAATCAATCAATAAAATGCATCAGTCAAATAGTACAGGCAACTTCGTTAACATGGAGCCACAGACAATTTCATTCAAAAAGTCCCAATTGCTAACATAAAGATACAACAACAAATAAAGGCAAAGAAGGCCTAGTAGGTAATTACAACAACAGACAAAGTATTAAAAATATCGGTCCAATAACTGCACAGGGATGGGCAGAGCCAAAACATGTGTAGCAAGTAAGCTGGAGACTGTTGACACTGAAATAAGGCTATATGTGGCACAGATACAAGATTTATAAACTCTACTTAAACCCCCACTTAAGAACTTTCAGTTTTGGTTTATATTGGCCGCACCAGTGAACCAAAGCGATGGCGTTTTCCCAAAAGGAAAACCACATTTACCATGAGGACTAGCGCATATAGCGTCCAACTGACACGATAATGCCACAATGATTCTGTATTACTGAACTTTCCACAGTAGGAACCTACATTCGTTTTCTACCACTTATTCCCTTTTGGGGACGTGGGGGTCGCTGGCGCCTATCTCAGCTACAATCGGGTGGAAGGAGGTGTACACCCTGGACAAGTCGCCCCCTCATTGCAGGGTCAACATAGACGGACAACATTCACACCAACCTACATATTTTACTCAAACCTTATATTTGCAGTTTGAAGTCACTGCATTGTTTTTTCCTTGTACAGTTCTTTTGAGTTTGTTGCGTGGTTGGTCAGTGTGGAACTGCAAAGTATCGCGCTGGTGGGTATTTATTGCCACCACACAAATTTCCAGTAGCTAAAATTAGTATTATTATTCTGATTTGAGCATTGAAAGTCACTTACTAGTTTAGCAGGAACAGATCCAAAGCAGCATTGGTCTAAAATCTCTTGTCTTTTGACCTCACGCAAGTTAGTGAAAGTCGTGCCATTGTTGATCCTTGATTGTCCCTCCCTTTTTTTTTTTTTTGAAAACCCGATTCAAAAGTACATAACAGTTGTTTACTGGCTAAAAATAAAATGATCCTGAAAGTGATCACATTCATTTTAGATTTAATGATACTGTACAATATCCTTAAAACATGTCCTTGTGAAATAATTGATAATATTGTACATTGTACATTTTACTCCTCGTTTCATATTCAAAGTGAAAACATTTAAATGATCGGTTTGCCGTTTAAAGTGAGATCCGTACAATTAGGTCAGGGCTTCTCAAACTTTTTTTTTTTCTGTCATCAGCACTTTAGACTCAAGGCCCACCTACCCCCATCGCCCCAACAAAACAATTTATTGGACATCATGTGTGGTCTCGAGTTGTCTCTTTACTTTGTTGGGCCTGATGCTGTCTGCTGCTAGCCGTTTTAGACAAAGAACACACAGGGGTCTCTCCTCTGCCCCCACCTCCGCTGCCGTGAATCCAAGAGCAAGATACCCTTCGCCATATTTTCTTTTAGGTTGACTTTTTGGTTGATTAGACCCGTCATATTTTTGTTTCTCCGCAGACCTTTGAGGTGCGAGTTGCAAATGTATCCATTTTGTGTAATTGTGGTCCGCACATTAGCCTGCTACCCATCCGCGCGAAAGTTTGTTCCTCTTAGCCCTGCCTGCAAAAGTTACTGTTGCTATGTCTGTCAAACTTTCGCTCCTGCCGAGAAATGTAAAGCCTACAGGAAAAATAAGTAATTTACATTTATTTATACGGCGGATTTCACAGACAGAATCACAAAGTGATTTACAGTGTGTATAGAAAATGAAAGCATAGTAAAAAAAAATCAAAAATAAAAAAATGTCCTCCCTTTCCTCGCGCCCCACCTGTCATGTCTCTATTCCCCACACTTTGAGAAATGCTGAATTAGGTCAACATTTTTCGACCCGTATGTACAGTCACCGTGTGCTCGGAGAAGAGGTAGGATTAAATATAAGTTTTACTTCTTAATATTCCTTTTCAGATTTGTTGAAAGGTGCAAATGGAACCATGTGATGTTACTTGACGTAAACATGTCTGTAACAAATACATCAAAACCATAGCCGCGTGTGTAATGACTAACATTTACATAACATTTTGTAGATGGCATTGCATGTTTTGACTTGTTCTATTCTGTCTTTTGAACGTACAAGTCAATGTCTTGATTTTAGTGTGAGGTTTAACTGTTGTGTTTATTTTGTGTCATTGTGAAGTTTTTTGTACCTGAAAATCAGATATCCCGGCCCCCCAGACACATTTTTTCCTCTATATCTGCTCCCCAGGTCAAAATAATTGCCGAGTGTGACCGTGTGTGACCGTGTGTCTTGGCTACCACTCTTTACCGCATCTCTCCATGAACCCCGAAAAAAACATCCGACCAGGAGCGTTGGGCTGCAGTGCATTGTGGGTAGGCGAGTCTTGTACATGATCATGTTCTGTCGGTTGATTTGCAAAATAAACCAGAGAGCACAACTCAGCTTTGATACAAAATGAAAGTAAAAATAAGACTGAGAAGATCAAAATAATTGTCAAAGCAGCATCAAAGTTGTTGAAAGAACTATCTTGGTACCGGGTGCAAGCTGTACTACGGAGAGTAGACGTGACGGAGTCATGTTACCACATTCCAACACCCTGTTAATGGTCCGGTGGAATGCCAGAAGTTTGATAGCAACCGAACATGAATTAAAGGGATATATTAAAAATATGAAAACTAAACCACGTATAATTTGTATTCAAGAAACAGGGCTGAAGCCAAAATTAAACTTTATAATAAAAGGATATATAACGATTCGTAAAGATAGGAATGAAGGGTAAAGAGGATGATGTGCCACATTTATTAAAGAAGATGTAGTCACGGGTAAAGAAACAGCAGAACCTTTAGCAAAAAAAATGTGTTAAAGTGCACAGTAATGATAATTTGAGAAATGTGGAAAAACAAAAGAGAGAAAAAACAATGAGTTTAAATATTGGGGAAATGATGGAAGACAACGTTAATAGCTTTACCAACACTATGGATATGACATTTTCTTTGAATGAAATGGTTCGAATTTTGAAAAAGGTTAAAAATACGTCACCGGGGAAAGACCTAGCGGGTTATCAAATGATCAAAAACTTAGGTGGCATCGTCAAAGAAGTGGTCTTGAAATGATATGACAGGATATATGAAGAAGGAGAATGACCGGCAGAGGGGAAAATTAGCGGTAACAATTCCAATATGCAAGTCAGGGTAAGACCCGGAAGAGGCAGGAAATTATAAATTTGGGGAAAAGTAATGGAAAAAAAAAAAGATTAATGAAAGACTAGTATATTATTTAGAGTCAAAAGAAATAATCAAAAAACTAACAAAGTGGTAAATAATGTTCAAGACTGGGGAACGGCTTGAGGTTTAAGATTCTCTGTTGGAAAGACAAAAGTCATACATTTTACAAAGACAAAAGTACAAAACAAGCTCCAAATAAAAACTCTAAGGTGAAAATATAGAAGAGGTACAAGTATTTAAATATTTAGGAATATGGTTTGATAAAAATATGAACTAGTCAACCCACATCAGCAAAATAGATTTGATTAGATTAGATTAGATAGTACTTTATTTATTCCTTCAGGAGTGTTCCTTCCGGAAAATAAAAAAATAGGGGAAAAAGTAAAAAGGTGTTAAATATAATGAGGTCTTTGAGGGGTAATGATTGGGGGGCTGATAGGTTAACGTTGAAAACAATACATGTATATATTTATAACTTTAATTCCATCTGTTATTGATTACGGATGCATTATTTACCAATCTGCTTCAAAAACATGACTTGGGAAAATAGACCGGATCCAGTCACAGGCTTTAAGGTTATGTTGTGGAGCTACTACATCAACCCTAGTGCCAGTATTACAAGTAAAAATGAACGAAAAACCTTTGGACAAGAGGAGAGATCAACTCTCAGCAGTTTATCGGGCAACTTTAAAAGGATCCAAGCAAGGATATCCGACTTGTCCAGTGCTACCAATCTGCCAAGAAAAAGAGAAAACAAAAAAGAATAGTTTTGGGTGGATTATAGGAGACATATGTAATAAAGTTAAAATTGACAATATTAAAGTTAGTCCTACAGTACCAATGCCTGCAATACCACCGTGGATGTTTGATAACCCAAAAGAAAACATGCAATTACTAAAGAATAGAAATTTAAATAGTTACCGGATAGAAAAATGGATTGAGATATGATATATACGGATGCATCAAAAACTATATAAAAAAAAATAAAGGTAAGAGCTGTAGCAGTTATCCCACAAGGAAACATAGTATTAAATAAAATAATCAGTGATAAACTATCTGTTTTTACGGGGGAATTGGTAGCAATTTATATGGCAGTTAACTGGATAGAGGAAAACAAAGCAAGGAAAGTAGTTGTGTGCTCGCAGTCCAACAGTGCATTGATGAGCATAAAAAACATAGCATCAGAAACAAGACAAGATTTAGTTTATGAAATAGTTCAGGCAATCTATAGAATAAATAAAGCGGGAGGTGTGGTAACATTTCTTTGGGTTCCTTGGAAGATATTGTAGGATGGAATTCACAACCCATAGGATATAAAGCATTATACACGTATTTAAAAAACATTGGGTTAAATAAAAGAATATAGAGTAGGGATCCATCTTGATCCACACTCCATTTCAACCAGAAGGTTGCTTGGCGGAAACAACCGCCCACCTCCGGAATCAGTCCCCGCCCATTCCCCTTAGGCGCGAAATTCATTTGAGCGAAAGACATTGGAATGAGAGGAGCTCTTTAAAGCTCCTGAGAATCTTAAAAAGCTTACAGAAAACGAGAAAAACTTACAGCGGGTGCCTGTCGGACATTCACCGTCGTTTTCGATGATTTCCCCTCGGAGCATGGATTCGATGTCTGGAGTCTTTGGCGCAATCAAGCCTTCTCCTCTGCCTGGAACGGCCGTTGACGGACCCGCCAGCTTTAAGGGAGACCAGTGAGCAAGAGATGTAAACGGAAAATCTGTAAGTAAATATATGTATATATGTATCGTATACCGCATGTTTTTTTTCTTGTAAAATGAGAATCATTTGACTCACCAGACTGCGATTGTGTTAAAACGATCGCGTTAGGATCTTACGGCAAATCCTCTATGAAACTAAATAATAAATACACATAATATTAAATAATTTGAAGGTTTAAACACACCTCGAAAATCATCTTCCAACTTTGTAAGACCGTTTAAGCAAAGTTCATCGTCTTTCACTTCGTCGTCATCAGCTGTTAAAAAAAAAAAAGGTATTACATCGTCGTACAAGTGTAATGCTTTTAACGTTTAAATGCTTAAATGGAGTTAAACCAATGTCTAATAACATGGTAAAGCAGAGGTAATGGTGTGTGTGTGTGTGTGTGTGTGTGTGTGTGTGTGTGCGTGTGTGTGTGTGTGTATGTGTGTGTGTGTGTGCGTGCGTGCGTGTGTGTGTGTGTGCGTGCGTGTCCTGTTGATTCAAACGGTCATAAACATTTAAACTGTCAGATGGGAAGTCAGTAAAAACTGAACCCTCCTTTTGTCCCCCAAACTGACCTGTTGATTCAAACGACCGTAAAGACCAGTTGCTACGTGACACTGTGTTCTGCGATAGTTTTTTCCATCTGTTTAAATATGTTTTCGTGAGGTACGGAAGTTGTTTCAGTGCGTACGAATGTGTGTGTGTGTGTGTGTGTGTGTGTGTGTGTGTGTGTGTGTGTGTGTGTGTGTGTGTGTGTGTGTGTGTGTGTGTGTGTGTGTGTGTGTGTGTGCGTGTGTGCGTGTGTGTGCGTGTCCACCAAAAACTTCCCAATCCACGGTAGATAACGATGAAAATATCGAGAAAGGGCTTCCGTCTCTTCTTTCTTTTAGCTGAAATAAGCAGATATCACCCATTTCGTATCTGAATACAAATCCAAAAGATCCCTCCATCCCTAACCCTTCCAAATCCCATTTCTCACGCAAAGATTCGGTCGGCGGCATCTGAATACGATTTAGAAACACTCGACTTTTTTGCGGAGCGTCAATGTAAGTTTTATTATTTTTATAAATCGAAACAGGCGTTTCACTAATCATGACCGAATCGAACAAAGTCTTTACGCTAACGTATAAAGCTCCACCTCCTCTGCGTGTGTGTGTGTGTGTGTGAAGTGCGTGCGTGTCCACATCTCCACACGTAACATTCCCAGCCATCAATACATCGAAATCTGAAAGTTGTTTCAAACGATCGTAAACATTTAAACTATCAAATATATGGTCACATGCTGCTCAGATGACATTGCTTTCTTAAAAAAACTGAACCCTCCTCTGTTCCCTGTCAGGTCTTAACTCCACCCTCTTCCTGGTTTAACCACTCCCACCGCAGGTCTTAACTCTGCCCTCTTTCTGTTTAAAACTCCACCCTCTTCCTGGTTTAACCACTCCCACCACAGGTCTTAACTCCACCCTCTTCCGGGTAAGCCACACCCACTTGACCTTGACATTTGAACCTGACATTTGAACCTGACCTTTGACTTTGACCTTTAACCTTGACCCCTCATAAATCATTAACCTTTGAACTTGACCCCTCATAAATCATTGACCTTTGACCTTGAGGGTCATAAATCATTGTTTTATGGGGGGTCATAAATCACTTTTGACTAAAGGTAGGGACTTAACTTCTCTATAGGGGCATTTTTATCACTGTGTTACATGGCCTTTCCTTCTAACCAGTGGTCCCCAACCACCGTGGCCCGATTGGTACTGGGCCGCAGAAGAATTTTTTATTTAAAAAAATGAAAATAAAAAAAATTTTTAAAAAATATTTTTTTTTTTTTTTTTTTATTAAATCAACATAAAAAACATAATATACACTTACAAATAGTGCACCAACCACAAAAAACTCCCCTTTTCATGACAAAAACGTCCTTTTTTCATGACAAAGAAGAAAAAGAAAAAAAAAGAAAAAAAAAGGATACCCCCCGGGCCGCGGGAAAAATTATTAAGCGTTGACCGGTCCGCGGATACATAAAGGTTGGGGACCACTGCTTTTAACCACACTCAGTTAATGTTTGAGAACTGAGGAGACCATTTTTTTAAGCTTTTCAGGTGGAATTCTTTCCCATTCTTGCTTGATGCACAGTTTAAGTTGCTCAACAGTCCGGGATCTCCGTTGTGTTACTTTAGGCTTCATAATGCGCCACACATTTTCAATGGGAGACACGTCTGGACTACATGCAGGCAATGTTCCCTCTAATTTTAACGCAAAAACTCCTTGAGCATTCAGTGGAGCACATGTGAGCAACATCAGACGTGCACATTGAGGCCACACCTGCAGCACACCTGTCCCAAACCTGATTAAATAACAAGTTCAATTTCTTATTATTCTAATCAAATGACAGCAGTCACTTCCATGTGATCATTTTCTAATGTAAGTGTTTTGGCCCACTTACAATGACTAGAACAACAAATATTGTTTTTCAATGAGCTGTGTACTAGTATTGTGTGGCTAGGTGGGGGTCTTGCTTTGGAAATAATGTGTAACCCTTTCAGATATTGCATTTAGTTCCCATTAAAACATTCACATGTTGCACAATGAGCTGTAAGTACTGGATCATGTGTACATTGCTGTAACTTTCCGTTTGTAAAATATATATCTTTTTATTAGTATTTCTTTAATATAATCACAGCATTTCATGATTAATATTTATAAATTAAGATTCTTAATAAATGACAGTAGAATGAGCACAGTAGTAGAGCTCATAGGACTAGGTAATACAATCCCTCAGATTAATCAGCACTTAGTGTTGAGTGGGGGGTTGGAGGCAAAAGCTTCACTGGGGTCTTCAGGTGGGCACCCTCCTTCATTGGTGTTTCGTTGATAGGCCCACGACACCTCCGGAGGGCTCAACGGCGACATCTGGCGTCCGAAGTGTGCCCCCCTATGCCTTTACCCCTCGATGTCATTTAGCAGCCCAGTTTGGGTCCTTTCTCTTGAACCATATCCACCTGCTACTTCGTTCAGCAGCATCAGACAGCGATTTGACAGCCCGCCGGAAGGCCTGAGCTCTCAATCCCATTCCTTTCAGGAGCTTGGTTGTGGATGTAGCAACAAAACCTCTGCACCCGACTTCAACTGGTAGTACTCCGGCACGCCAGCCGCGCTGCTCTGCCTCGGCTGCTATGTCCGCATACCTCAGATGCTTGCACTCATATGCCTCACCAACTGCTGCCTCCCATGGTACAGTTAGTTCAACAATGAACACAATCTTCTGGGAGGTTGACCACAAGACCAGGTCCGGCCTGAAGCTAGTTGTAATGATTTCAGGCGGGAAGATGAGTTTCTGGTCCAAGTGAACCTGCATTTTCCAGTCCCGGGCAGAGTCCAGAAGGGTTGCCTCCACTCTTGCAGATGGTTTTGGTGGTAGTTGTCCTGCTCTTACAAACTGAGTGGTGATTGAGTGACTAGGGATTGGGGGAGAGAGGGCTTTGTTTTTATTTCTCCTTTCCTCCAGGGTGATCGCCAGTTGTCTTAAGACCTGGTTGTGCCTCCAGGTGTAGCGACCTTGAGACAAACTGAATTTGCAGCCAGTGAGGATGTGACTGAGTGTTGCAGGGGTTTGACAGAGTGCACAAGAAGGATCTTCTCCAAACCATTGGTTCAAGTTTTTGGGTGTGGGAAGAACATCATAGGTGGCTCTGATGATGAAGCTGATTTGGCTCCCTTCCATTTCCCAAAGATCCTTCCATGTGAGCTTACGATGCTCCAGGTTTTCCCAGCTAGTCCACTGTCCCTGTTTGGATTGTGCCACTGCTGTTGCACATCTGTCTGCCTCCTCTTGTTGTCGAACCTGATCAACCACTAGCTTCCTCCTCTGGGCTGATGTTGCCTTGTGCCATGTGGGTCGACTAGCCCCAAGTCCAAACCCAACTCTTCCGTGCTGCACTTGTCCTACAATGTCTCCATGCCTGAGAGCAGATTTGGCTTGTTTCACAGCCTCAGATGGGATCCATTTCCTCCCGGTTGCCAGTCTGGGAGCAACCGATCGGATCACCTCATCTTGAGACTCAGTCAGTGTCATGCTCAGCCTCACCTTGGTGCATTTAAACTCCTCCGTGAGGCTAGAGATGGGCAGTTCCAGGGCACCATGACCATATAGGCCGATGTTACTGAGGCACTGTGGAAGGCCAAGCCACTTCTTGATGTATGCACTGACTGTTCTCTCCAGCTTCTCGACTTTGGACATGGGGATCTCGTAGACTGTTAGTGGCCACATCAAACGGGGGAGCAATCCAAACTGTAGGCACCACAGTTTCAACTTGCCAGGAAGTAAGGTCTTGTCAATGCGGACAAGGCCTTTGATGGTTTCTTCCCTCAGCTGATTGCTCTGGTCCGAGTCTTTGAGACTTGCGTTGTACAATCGCCCTAGACTCTTGACTGGCAGCTCTGACACCAACGGAATGGAAGTACCCTCGATGTAGTACCTCTGGTCTGTGAGTTTCCCCTTGACGATAGATATGCTCCTGGACTTGCTGGGTTTAAACTTCATCCGTGCCCATGTAATGTTGGCATGAAGCTTTGCCAGCAGATGTTTAGTGCATGCAACGGTTGAGGTCAAGGTGGTCATGTCGTCCATGTAGGCACGGATGGGAGGTAGACGCTCTCCCCCTCTCAGACGTTCTCCACCCACAACCCATTTGGAAGCTCGAATGATCACTTCCATTGCCATGGTGAAGGCTAGAGGGGAGATGGTACATCCAGCCATTATTCCCACTTCCAGCGATTGCCATGATGTTGTGTATTCTGTTGTTTTAACGCAGAATTGCAGATCACGGAAGTAGTTTTTCACCAGGTTTGTGATGGTATTTGGGATGTGGAAGAAGTTGATGGCTGACCAGATGAGAGAATGAGGGACGGATCCAAAAGCATTGGCTAAGTCTAGGAATAAGACGTGCAGGTCTCTTCCTTCCCTCTTGGCAGATTGGATTTGGTGCCAAATCATGCTTGTATGCTCCAAGCAGCCTGAAAAACCAGGTATTCCAGCTTTCTGCACGGATGTATCGATCAAGCTGTTTTGCTTCAGGTACGTTGTCATCCTTTTGGCAACGATGCTAAAGAAGATCTTCCCTTCAACGTTTACCAGGTTGATCTGCCGGAATTGATCGATGTTTGCGGCATCTTTTTCCTTTGGGATTAACACTCCCCCAGCTCTGCGCCACACTTTTGGGATGATTTGCTTCATCCACATCACCTTCATCTGCCTCCACAGAAAGCGTAAGACATTTGTGGAATTTTTGTACAGCTTGTATGGAACTCCATTTGGTCCTGGAGCTGAAGCTGCCCTTGATTTCCTCACTGCTTCCTGAACCTCGCTCCACCTTGGGGGACTGTCGTCCAGCTGGTGTTCTGGTTGAGGTATTGGTGGCATGTCTGATGGTATCTCTCTCTGTTCAAATCTTTTATTGTCTGTGTGAGTGGTTTTCAGGTGGTCTTCCAGTTCCCTCTTTGGCACCTTAAGTGACCCACTCTTTTCTTTAGTGAAGAGGCCTTTCACAAATCTGAAAGGGTCCTTGTAGAAGGATGTTCTCGCCCTTTCCTTCCTCTTGCGCCGAGTCCTGAGGTTTTCAGCTCTCCGCAATCTTCCCAGGTGTCCCTTCAGGTCTGTTTGCAGAAGGTCAATGCTCACTCTTTCCTCCAATGAGGCTCTCTTCCATTCCTTCCTGAAAACCCTTCTCTCTTTGACCAGTCGCTCTATTTCCTTTTGTCTTCTGGACTTTGGAGGGGTTGTTAAAGGCATGTCCTTTTTCCCTGTCACGTGTGTTCCGAATCTTTCTGCTCCATAGGAGTAGATCAGATCTCCCATCTTCTCTAATTTCTTCTCCACCGTTCCTTTGATTCCGTCCAGGATCTTGACCAGGTCTGCATCGATTATTTCCCACTCTTTCTTGCTGCTGGACTTTGGCCACTTCACATGAGGTTTGTGGCCTTGCATGTTCTTCTCTAAAGCATGTTGCAAGTGGCTTGGTTCCACACTTTCTGATGTAATGCTTAATTGGTAACTCATAGTGTAACGACCTGGAATTAAACATAATGTGTGGTGTAGGAAATGTCCGACTTTTTGTGTGGCTGTAAACGCATCACTGGCTCAGTGCCATATGTGCATGTGTTGGCACAAGTGAGAAAGAGCGAGCGGGTGCTGTTGATATGACAGATGGCAAAGTTGGTTTTGGTCTGGTTTGTACGACAGAAAATGACCAGCTTTGCTAGATAGAAATTGTTTAGCAATGTTATTGGTCATGTGTTTACAAAGAGTTTTGCTCAATAAAGTGATTGATGGAATTCATGTCCTCCTCAAAGAGTCTCGACAGACGTTACAATAATTGAACAGTGATGACGAAAACTTCTGTCTCTGTTGTGGCCCTCTTGTCAGTTACTTTGAAAATTGCTTTTTTTTTTTTTTTATTGGATTTTGTAAGCGGCATGGATTTGCCGTGGGCCAGTCTAGTACCTGCACTCTTTTACTATGAAGCCACACTGTTGTAACATGTGGCTTGGCATTGTCTCGCTGAAATTAGCAGGGGCGTCCATGATAACGTTGCTTGGATGACAACACATGTTGCTCCAAAACCTATGTACCTTTCAGCATGAATGCAGCCTTTACATGTGTGTGAGTTACCCATGCCTTGGGCACTAATACACCCCCATACCATCACAGATGCTGGCTTTTGAACTTTGCGCCTATAACAATCCAGATGGTTCTTTTTCTCTTTGGTCCGGAGGACAAGATGTCCACATTTTCCAAAAACAGTTTCAAAAGTGGACTTGTCAGACCACAGAACACTTTTACACTTTGCATCAGTCCATCTTAGATGAGCTCAGCCCAGCGATGTTTCTGGGTGTTGTTGATAAATGGCTTTCGCTTTGCATAATAAAGTTTTAACTTGCACTTACAGATATAGCGACAAACTGCAGTTACTGACAGTGCTTTTCTGAAGTGTTCCTGAGCCCATGTGGTGATATCCTTTACACACCGATGTCAGGTTTTGATGCAGTATCGCCTGAGGGATCGAAGGTCACACGCATTTAATGTTGGTTTTCAGCATTGCTGCTTACGTGCAGTGATTTCTCCAGATTCTCTGAACCTTTTGATGATATTCCGGACCGTAGCTGGTGAAATTCCTAAATTACTTGCAATACTGGTTGAGAAATGTTGTTTCTAAACTGTTTGACAATTTGCTCATGCATTTGTTCACAATGTGATGACCCTCTCCCCATCCTTGTTTGTGAATGATTGAGCTATTTCATGGAAACTGCTTTTATACCCAATCATGGCACCCACCTGTTCCCAATTGGCCTGTTCACCTGTGGGATGTTCCAAATAAGTGTTTGATGAGGATTCCTCAAATCATCGTATTGTGTTTTTATTTACTATTTACAAAACATGCCAACTTCACTGGTTATGGGTTTTGTACATACCTGACATGTGATGTTGCAATAGTGAGCCATCTTGCACTGGGAGCACCTCAGTAAGGTGTTATTCCTGGACAGAAGAAACAGACATGGACATAACACAACATTAAGTGTTAATTGATAAGCCAAGTCAATTAAATAAAGAGAAATGGGAGCACTGAATATTCAACATGAACATTTACAATCGGCTATCGCCACATTGCACTACAAATATTGCGTATTCACCACATCGCAGATATCTTTGGATATATTTTAATTTTTTCAAAGCATATTCTACCATTTTTCAGTCCTAAATTAGGAATTTTCAAGCGTAAAATGCCTAATTAAACAAAATATATCAATACTACAGTAGTATTGGCCACCAAAAAAGACTAAAACAATCAGAGTGCACTGTTCAGTATCATGGCCACTGATTGGCTCAGCCTTTAAAGGTGACTAAAAGGTAACATTTCACATCTGTTGGGCTCTCATAATGTTGAAAAACATATTTACAAAGTAGTAAACACTTTTCTATGCTCAAGCAGTGAATAGATTTGATTAGTAATTGATAATTCGTACTTGACAAAATTTCATATATCGGGGTTATGTCCGGAACCAATTAAAAGCGATATGCGACTGTACAACATACTATCAAATCCATTGTATTCCATTTAAAAACCAATGTACGAAAGAGCTGCTTTGAAAATATGGCTACAACAATTTTTCTACACACACCTATGTTTGCTTTGTCAAGGAATATCCTTCTAACATCAACCCATCTTTATCCAGATTGTCATCTGAAAGCAAGACCCGTAAGAGAACCCTTTCCCCATTATTCAGTTGTTTTTTTTTACTTTAATGCTTATTTCATGAACATTCTGCCTGGCTTCGAGGTGTGTTGCTGCCCTTTTCTCAATGCTTGTCAGTATGATAACAAGCTAGAGTACTGCAGTGTGTGTTCTCCCTGGAGCCAATTACAGTCACTAGGAAGAGCATCAACAGAACACACACATGGTCTGAGTCACACACAAACTCTCAGGGATAGTCGTTACTCGCATGTGTAGTTTGGCGTGTGGACAAACAGACACAGCACCATGCCTATAGAATTCAGTACGGAGGAAACTGCATTCAAATGTTAACAAGTTGCGTACAGTGAAACCTCTATTTCTGAACCCCTCGCTACACAAACATTTCGATTTACGAAACACAGGCCGAATAAAAATATTCTTTGCTGTATAAACTTTGACTTTGTATACCAACGTTTCTTCCACCCATTGTTGTTACAGGGTGATTGTATTGACATACTGTGCCACCCTGCGGCAGCAACGGTGCCCTCACCTATAAAATATCCCTGCATCACGTGTGTTTACCTCAGTTGTACTTCCTACATGCAGCCTGAATACACGGTACTGAGCCACAGCAGGACTCTTGTCATCTTTATAATGCACCGCACCATATAACAATTGTGTGCCTGCAGCACAGCCATTTTGTGCCCTGCTCACTCAGTAAGCACAGTGCTGCTATTAGCTACTGTGCGACTTTGTTTGCTTTTTAAGTGTTTTTAGCCTTTTAAAAAAGTTTTTCTTAGTTGTCCTAGCTTAATATAAGTCAAAAGAAAGCAATTGGCAAGTGAAATGTGGTTGCAAACAATTAGGAAGTATCTACAGAGCTGTCGACATCGCCTACTCCCCTCACTCTCCCTTCCGCTTAACGCAACAATAATTAACCGACAAAGTAAAGTGGATTTTATTTTTAATTCCTAATCATTGTAGCAACCTGGCTGTTAATGTTAAGAGGTTTTGTGATTTCAAAAATTGTGAATGTGCCACACGGCTAATTAGTATCAGTGCGTGTGTGTCGGCAGGGCGGCTTTGTTATTAAATGGACAGCTGATCCATCACTTGTTATGTCTGACCTCCTTGTTATGATTGTTTGATATACAGTACGGTACCTTTACTAAACTATGGACTTTTGTCAAGGCTGTAACCCATTATTCATATTTACATTGTTGCCTATGGAGAAATTTGCTTCAATGTAGGGCTGGGCGATATTAGCTTTTATTAATATCGCGATATTTTTATGCCATATTGCGATATACGATATATATTACGATATTTTGCCTTGGTCTTGAATGAAAACTTGATGCATATAACCACAGAAGTATGATGATTCTATGTGTCTACATTAAAAAATTCTTCTTCATACTGCCTTAATATATATGCTACTTTTAAACTTTCATGCAGAGAGGAAAATCACAACTAAGTACATTGACCAAAACTGTATTTATTAAATACTCTTCATTGTCTCACGGTTGACTTTTTAAATGAAAGAACAAATTAATAGTGTTGATACCTTTTTGTAGTAACACTTCTGCTGCATACTTTGCATATTGCTGTGGTCTTCCCACTTGAAGCCAAACCACCGCCAGATGATGGATCCCCTGCTCTTTATTTTGGGCATTTATTGTTCTTCCTCTATTTGTGATCAGTTTCGCACCTTCTCTCTGTTGTATTGTCACAAGCTCCACTCCGCTTGCACGACCTGCCTCAGCTAAGGTTAGCCATGCTGCTACCTCTCTGCTCGGCGAGAGCGTATGACGCTAGACCAGTGGTTCTTAACCTTGTTGGAGGTACCGAACCCCACCAGTTTCATATCCACATTCACTGAACCCTTCTTTAGTGAAAAATATATATATATATATTTTTTTTTTAAAATCAAGACGAAGTTATGTGTTTTTTTTTTTTTTTACAAGTGCACAAATTGAACTGTGCATGAACATCATCTTGTTCAAAGAACAAAACCAACACAGTACATGAACTCACAGCAAATTATACACTTGCGAATCAGATGGAAAATTGGAGGGAACATTGTTTGGGAGTATCCATAATACTTAGATTTAGATTTTCTTTTTATTGTCAATCAAATTTTAACTTCACAGTACAGATGCGCGGATAGGGAGAGGTTTTTATTTATACGATTGATTGAATGAGACTTATTAGTAGATTGCGCAGTACAGTACATATTCCATACAATTGGCTACTAAATGGTAACACCCGAATAAGTTTTTCAACTTGTTTAATTAAGTCGGGGTCCACGTTAATCAATTCATGAATCTGGTGTGTCTTGACCGCTAAGGCGGAGGCTCTGCCGAACCCCTGAGGCCGACTCACCGAACCCCTAGGGTTCGATCGAACCCAGGTTAAGAACCACTGCGCTACATGCACAACAGTATGTGACGTATGTAAGAAGGTGGGCTTGTTTTACGTGTCTGTGACAAGGAGAGACGATAAGGAGTGAGAAACGCCAGTAATGGAATGCCCGCAGCTAAAAGCAACTGTGTGAGAACATATAATCGAATTAGGGGTGGGCGATATTGCCTTTTTTTAATATCGCGATATTTTTAGGCCATATTGAGATATACGATATATATTACGATATTTTGCCTTGGCCTTGAATGAACACTTGATGCATATAATAACATCAGTATGATGATTATATGTGTATACATTAAAATATTCTTCTTCAGACTGCATTAATATATGCTACTTTTAAACTTTCATGCAGAGAGAGAAATCACAACTAAGTCAATTGACCAAAAGTGTATTTATTAAAGTTATTAAGCAATGGCACAAACATTTAAGTCATTTCCAAAACATAAGTTGCAAGATTGTCAGAGACATTTTAAGTGTCAAATAAAAATTAGCTGCATAATGGGAAATCAAATAGTATTCGTCCTTCACTATGTGGTATGTTACTAAGGTTATGAAATGTTCTTCATTCTCTAGTGAGTGACTTTTCAAATGATGCCACATATTAGCATTAATGCTACTTTTTATAGAAACGCTTTTTCCCCCACACTTGACAAATTACGGTTGTCTGTTCGACATATTCCCACTTGAAGCCGAACCATTGCCGGACGAGGGAAACCCTGCTGTTTTTATTGGGAATTAAGTCTTCCTTCATTTGTTACCAGATCCGCACCTTCTTTCTCTTGTACCGCTACGTTAGCAGCTAACGTTAGCCATGCCGCTACCTCTCTGCTGGGTGAGGACGTGTTTGTGACGTATGACGTGACAGTTTGTGACGTATGTAAGAATGTGCGCCTGCTTGTCTGTGAGGAGACACAGGAAAGAGCGAGGAGAGCCTGAAGTGTACGCCCGCAGCTAAAAGTCCTGCGTGAGAACGTATACTCGAATATTACGATATAGTCATTTTCTATATCGCACAGAGACAAACCCGCAATATATTGTATATATCGATATATTGCCCAGCCCTAAATTGAATATTACGATATAGTCATTTTCTATATAGCACAGAGACAAACCTGCGATATATCGTTTATATCGATATATCACCCAGCCCTACTTCAATGTGTTAACTTTTCTATTCACAAAGCCTGTTCAAGAACCAATTATGCTCAGTTTCAAGTTCCACATTTTGGGAGACACATCTTTGTTCTGGCTGCTCAGTACAATGGGCCCCATTCAACAATAAGTTCCTAACTTTTCCTCTTATCTTTCTTCCTAAGTGATTTCCAAACTGTTCCCACCTGCTGTTCTTCAGTTGCTCAATGCCAAATGATTAGCGCGTGCGTGTCTATGATAATTTGCATATAAACATTACTTTATTTCCCAATATGTATATGTAAACACCGTTAATTCCGTAATTTGCATAGGTAAAGGCTTTAATTCCCCAAATAAGGGCACAATTCCCGCGGTAAAGCCAAACATCAAACATACGGAAAAACAAAAACAGATTACAGAAGAGAAATTTGTATTATCCCGCGGGGGAAATACATAATGTCAAAACGTAAGTTTAAAAAAGGGGGGAGTGCTCTCTGTAGTCTAAAGTGTTCAAATAAATATTCGTCACTTCGGGCAAATATGTCTCCATGGTTGTGAAATATGCGCTCCCTCCCCAAAGCACGATCTACAGCATCTTGCAGTAGCAGCAAAAGCATTACCATTGTGTGAGTTGAGTCTTTTAAAGAGTCACCAATCACTAAATCAACGCCCCGGTAATTAATGATTGTGTGTGTGTATGTGTGTGTGTGAGTGTGTGTGTGTGTGCGTGCATGTGTGTGAGTGTGTGTTTTGAAATGTATTTATATTGCTCATTTTGCTATATGTCTGTCTGTCTGTCTTATCTATATCTATCTTTATATCTCTCTCTCTATCTATCTATCTATCTATCTATGATATTAATTTTACATTAGACAATATAAGTAAGGAAACTTGTCACTTAAGAACAAATAGGCCACCGTAAGAGTGCTCTGGAGCACTCGTAGATTTTGTTCTTACCTACGAACAAATACCAGGTAAGAAAACATTGGTGAATACAAAAATCTCCTTAAAAACTTCGTAAGTGGGCGTAACAACAACATTTGTTCTTAAGAACGGTTGCTGAATGGGGCACACTATGTTTTAATTAAAATGTCTTGTCTTCTGCAAAATTGACTTTTAACCATCTTGCTGATTGTATTTTACCATATGTCCCGGCTAGAAGGCTGCGTTTTAAGAACTCAGACTCAGTGATTCCCAGAGCCCAAAATAATTCTGCGGGCTATAGATCGTTTTCTATTCGGGTTCCATTACTCTGGAATGCCCTACCAGTAACAGTTAGAGATGCTACCTCAGTAGAAGAATTAAAAGGTAAAAACTCATTTATACACCCTAGCCGTTAAATAGGCCCCTTTTTAGACCAGTTGATCTGCTGTCTCTCTTTTCTGCTCTGCCCCCCTCTCCTGCGTGGAGAAGTTATCAGGTAGCCACAGATGTGCTTCCACGAAAGAGACGCAAGCTATTTCAGTTGAGAACCCAGGATGGACCACTGCTCTATGCATCAGTTGGTGACGTCGCTACGCTGCTGACTTGTCTACATGCAAAAGGATCCCCTGCTGGCCTCACTATGAACTGGACTCTCGCATTGTTAACTGTATCCACTCTGTATACATTGCACCGGTCAACCAAGGGGAGGTACTCACATCTGCGGTCCCTTCCAAGGTTTCTCATTGTCCGTTGTTGTGTTTAGTTTTTTCTTGCCCTGATGTAAATCTGGGCCGAGGATGTCGTTGTGGCTTGTGCAGCCCTTTGAGATTATTGTGATCAAGGTCTATATAAGTTAAGTTAAAGTACCAATGATTGTCACACACACACTAGGTGATTCATTTCTTAATTGAACGATGTGCCAAAAGTAATATTTGTTCATATAGCCTGTTTATTAGAACCAAATGTGGGAAAAATCTATCATCTCCCTCACTTTTGAGAGAAGATACCCTAAAAAAAGCAGCTTTTACAAAAGGTCCTGGTTTCATGACATCACAGAGAAAAAACTTCCATCCTGATGGACATGATACGACACGTACCGAACTAGATGAGCTTGCCCCGTGGATATGCCCACAACTTTACAGAGGACAGCTTTGTGGAAAGGAAGGCTTCATTACACATCTAAAGCTATCTGGCATCTATAAAAGTTAGAGCTGGTTTGATCGTTTTGCCTTAGCTAGAAAAAGCTCAAATACCGTGATAGTCTTTTTATGTGACTGATAACGCATGTAACATAATGTTACATTGTTAGATGTGATTAATGACATATTTTAGGTTGGACAAGAGCATTTACAGTATGTAAATGCAAATAAAGTGCAAAATAGCACATCTTGAAGCCACAAACTCTGTCAGAGACTGGTGTGGATAAACACAGCTCATTAGCAGTAAACGTAGAGACACACAAAACAGTGCGTTCCCAGTGGGATTACTTAAAGCACTTTTACACGATCTGAATTTCCCCCAGGGATCAATAAAGTACTTTCTATTCTATTCTATTCTATTCTATTCTAAATACCAGCATAAGTGCTAGATTTTGGCCAACACACTTCCAATACAATATTGTGACATATAACATTATAACACCTCTTAGACTTATTCAAAATTGTTAAGAAATAGTGGGAAAAGCAACAAAAGAGAGTACAAATAATTATTGTATTATTAAATATAGTTATGGTATAAAAGTTAAAAATCTTCTTTAATATATTTTCTCAATAATTATAAGGGTTTTTGATGGCCAATAATGTTGGCTTACTGTTAAATTGCATATGTATGAAGGAACTGTAGCCTCAGGCTTATCATATAATAGACTGTACAGGTCATACAATATTATAAGATTCTTAAAGGGTAAAGCAGTGCTATATTTTGAAAACATACTTGGATGTCCACATTAGCCATAGACCTTCAGATTTTCCTATGTGGGCCTATCAGTGTTGGACACAACTCTGCTGTATTTGGCTCGAAGCCCCTGAAGTCCGTACTACAATGATTTAAAACAGTCCTGTTTTTGAGTGTAATTTATGGGAGACACATATTTGTCCTGGCTGCTTGGTAAAATATGTTGAGATTAAAAGGTCTTGTCTTCTGCAAATTTTACTTTTAACGATGTGCCAACAGTAATATTTGTTCATAGAGCCTGTTTGTGAACAGAGGAAGTTATCGGCAACACCACCTGTCTCCCACACACAACACTGTCCTTTCAACCATTCCTAAGACTCTGCAATTTACCCTCCAACCAATAACAGGAGCTAAAAACATTCTGGTCACAGAACGTGACCGGAATGCCATTTGTTTACAACTGACTGGAATGCTTACGAGGCAGCACGGGGTTAGTGCATCTGCCTCATAATACGAAGATCCTGAGCAGTCCTGAGTTCAATCCTGGGCTTGGGATCTTTCTGTGTGGAGTTTGCATGTTCTCCCCGTGACTGCGTGTGTTCCCTCCGGATACTCCGCTTTACTCCCACCTCCGAAGACATGCACCTGGGGATAGGTTGATTGGCAACACTAAATTGGCCCTAGTGTGTGAATTTCAGAAAAATACACTAAAACAGCAGCTTTTGAAAAGGTCATACAAGTGGGAGCTGTTGGTTTGATCATTTTGCTTTAGCTAGAAAAAGCATGATAGTTTTTTTTATCTGACTGATATACAGTATTAGCACTGTAACATAATTTTACATTGCTTGATGCTATGTATGACACATATTAGGTTGGACAAGTTCAGTTACAGTGTGTAAATGTAAATAAAGTGCCAAATAGCACATCTTGGAGCCACACACTCTGCTGTGGATAAACACAGCTCATTAGCAGTAAAAGTACAGACACACTAAACAGTGTGTTCCCAGTAGGATTACTAAAAGCGCTTTCAAACGATCTAAATACCAGCATTAGTACTAGATTTTGGCCAACACACTTTCAATACAATATTCTTTGTGGGACCTCTGAGACTTATATAAAGTTGTTGAAAAATAGTTGGAAGAGCAACAAAATTGAGTACAAATTATTATCATATTATTAAATATGATAAGCTCCAGCGACCCCCACGACCCCGAAAGGGACAAGCGGTAGAAAATGGATGGATAGATGGAGTTATGGTATAAAAGGTAAAAATGTTACTTAAAATATTTTGTCTATAATTATAAAGGTTTTTGATAGCCAATGATATTTGCTTACAGTTAAATTGCATATTTATGAAGGAAATTTTGTCTCAGGCTTATCTTATAATAGACCGTATAGAACCTGTACGGTCTATGATATAATATAGCATATTGTATGACCTATACTATAGGTCATACAATATTATAATATTCTTAAAAGGTAAAGCAGTGCTATAATATGAAAACCTTCTTGGATGTCAACTTTACCGTATTTTTCAGACTATAAGTCGCAGTTTTTTTCATAGTTTGGCCGGGGGTGCGAAATATACTTCAGAGCGACTTATGTGTGAAATTGTTAACACATTACCGTAAAATATCAAGTAATACTATTTATCTCATTCGCAGAAGAGACGAAGAAAATGTCAGCAATCGTCACATACACGTCAACCAATAAGAATTCGGCGGGGGAGGGTCATGGCAGAAGTGCATTGTGGGTCATTGAAGGCTAACTGCTATATGCTATATGCTACTGCCTTAGCTATTAAAATGGATCATCTCATCGTTGGTGGTAACTTAGAAAAACTGAGAAGGGCTGAACAAAAATGGCACCTAAAAGGAAATAATGTACTGCAGATTACACAATAGCAAATATTATTTATCTAAATCACGAAAGAGACAAAGAAAATGTCAGCAATCGTCACACACACGTCAGCAATTGTCACATACACGTCAACCAATAAGAATTTGGCGGGGGAGGGTCATAGCAGAAGTGCATTGTGGGTCATCGAATGCTAACTGCTATATGCTACTGCCATAGCTATTAAAATGGATCATTTCATCGTTGGCTGTAAATTATAAAAACTGAGAAGGGCAGTTGGCAGAGTTGTTTAGAAGCGACATCGAAGAAGAAGATTTCATCGGATTTATCGATTAGGAGTGACCGATTGTTTGGTAAACGTATAACATGTTCTATATGTTAGTTAATTGAATGACTCTTACCATAATATGTTACGTTAACATACCAGGCACGTTCTAAGTTGGATATTTATGCGTCATAACGTACCCTTATTCAGCCTGTTGTTCACTATTCTTTATTTATTTTAAATAGCCTTTCAAATGTCTATTCTTGGTGTTAGATTTTATCAAATAAATTTCCCCAAAAAATGCGACTTATACTCCAGTGCGACGTATATATGTTTTTCCTTCTTTATTATGCATTTTCGGCCGGTGCGACATATACGGCGTGGCGCGGTTGGGAGAGTTGCCGTGCCAGCAACCTGAGGGTTCCTGGTTCAATCCCCACCTTTTACCAACCTCGTCCTTGAGCAAGACACTTTGTCCTTGCTCCTGATGGGTCGTGGTTAGGGCCTTGCATGGCAGCTCCCGCCATCAGTGTGTGAATGTGTGTGTGTGAATGGGTCAATGTGGAAATAGTGTCAAAGCGCTTTGAGTACCTTGAAGCGCTATACAAGTATAACCCATTTACCATTCATAACCCATTTATACTCCGGAGCGATTTATAATCCAAAAAATAAGGTAGCCATAGAACTTCAGCGTTTCCGATGTGGGCCTATCGGGGTGGGACACAACTCAAATGCCGTATTTGCTTAAAGCCCCTGAAGTTCATACGAAAAAAGATCCAAAACAGCCCTATTTTTTGAGTGTTATTTATCACAGTCTCCTCCATCCATCTCCTCCTGTCCTCCCCTTTCCCATCTTAAATTTATAGCCCTATGCTGGGGCAAAGGTTTGTGAAAACATGGCTATTCCTGGTGGTGCAGGAACACGAAAAGCCACCCACGACGAGGCACAAGGCAATAACAACAGATAGGACAGTGCCAGAACAAAACACAGCAGTGATCTGCTTAGCTTCAGCAGAACCACTGAGTGAGCTTAAGTCCGACACTTTGGAGTTTGGTCACATTACAAGCAGACTATGGCAGGTAGTCCAACCATCTTAAAAGTAAACTCAAATAGGAAGACTGATGCTGACCACGAACCCATTTTGTGTTCTTCTAAAATTGGAAATGTTGCCTCTCAAGGTGATTAAACACTTGAGGAGTTCTGCTGACACCACAATGCGGGAAAAAAACACTTAAGGAATAATGGATTGAAAAATACACTACAGCCAACTCTCCTCCTCAGAGAATAGTCTGACCCAAACGACAGTCATGTTGCACAGAGGTAAACGTGCTATATCAGCAGGAATCGACATGCCAGTGAGAACCAAAGCCGAGGAGGTGTCACGCAAAGACATTTAATGAGAAGAAAAATCAATTACTCTCCGGTGTTAAACATGATTAAAGAGACATAAAGGTGTAACCTAGCAACCAAGCCAGAATCTAGTAATATGTAACAAGCCAACACTTTATTTTATGTTATTTTGTAAATCTATATTTTTGAAAAATAGGCAGTAACTACCATCTACACATTAGATTAGCATGTGTATCTAATATGCCGTTCAGTGTGTGTTTTTTTTAATATAGTACTGGATATTAAGTGTACAGTGGTGATCACAACTGCACCACAGCAACTGTTGTTATGGAGACGGCTTCTAGGCACCTACTCTACATTACACATACGCTATGTACTATTTGTGAGCTATTATGTACATCACAAAAGGTTGTCAGCAGGACTTATGGAGTAAATACAAATGGATCTCCGCAGAGAAGAAATGTAAATTGTAATGAAAAGAGGCTTTGTTTACATGTGAGGTCATCATCGAATGAGAAAACTCCACATGCCAAGGTGATGATCATGTTCGTTAAACCCAAGAGTGCTAATGCTAGATATCTAGCCGCAAATAGCTAGCTGAAATGTCTCGGTCACTTGGAGCAATTTTGGCGTTTAACCAGGTGTGCCCAAAGTGAATTGGGCACACAAATCGTCTCACCGAGTTGTTTTGTTTGTACCACCAAAGGGTGGCTTCCCAAATTGAATACATACTCATACTTAGGGCTTGGCGATATGGGTGAAAACTGTATCACAAAGCAAGTGTCTTTTATCGGTCTATATCGAAAACTATTGTTTTTTTATGAACTATCTTATCATTAAAAAAATATATTAAATGTAAACATTTGTATCTAAAATGTAACCTTCCTCTGATTATAATCCCCCAGCTATCAAGGCAGAAAGGTAAGGAAATGTCAACACAACCATGGAAAACACTCAATGTAAACTCAATTCTAAGAACACATCTACTCTAAACAATAACCTTTTAAAATTACGATGCAATAATTAGGAATACGTAAGAAATGCTTAATAAAGTATAACAAATTAATACAAAGTGTGAAAATGTAAACACAGAGAAACCTGAGAACTATCTTCCGCAGGTTTTGTGTCGACTGTGCTCAGGAGTGAGCTCGGCTCGAGTTATTATTGATTAAGAGCGCCTTGGTCTGACTACGGCCTGTTTTTTAAAAATCAAAAAACTGCCATACTGTCGAGGTGAATTTTCCTGTTATATCAACATTTTTTTTGCTCTTTGCGGCACTCATTTTTAGTTTCTCTTCCCGGTCCATGAAAAGAATCAACCCCAAGACAACAGGATGGCACAACCAAAGTTAATAGTTGATACTGTTGCCAAAACCAACTATATCGGACGTTTTATTAAACACATTTTTAATTGATATCAATTACGTGTCTATCCATCCATTAAATTCTCCCTCTCAGGGTCAAAAGGGGGGCTGGAACCTATCCCAGCTGCACTGGGGCTGAAGTTAGGGTACAACTGAGACCATTTACCCATTCATCACAGGGCCAACACAGAGAGACAGATGAGTATTCACACTCTCATTCACACACAAGGGTCAATTTGGTGTTGCCAATAAGCCTATTCCCAGGTGCATGTCTCCACACAGAAAAACCCAGAGCTTGGGAATCGAACCCAGGACCTTCGCCCTGTGAGGTACGAGTGCTAACCACTGTGTCTGTACTGCGATTACATGTCAATCACGATACATATTGATTTGATTTTATCCCCCATTCATAGGGACCTTTGATCACTGATGGCATTTCTACAAGGCTAACTAGTTGTCATCTATTGAACATGGCAATCTCCACTACCTTGTAGCGGCATGAAGCTAAACTTCTCATTAATGGTGCTGCGCTAAGCTTAAAATTGCTGGTTTTTCCCTATGGCCCAGTGTCATTTTTTCACTTTGGCCCTTGGAGACAACAACTGTTTTAAACTGTACATTTCTTTTTACATTTGTATGACAGTTAAATGTGTTGGCTGTATCTGCGATATAACCAAACCAAAAAATTTAAAGTACAGGGGCAACTAATTTTTACACTTGCCCATGTTATAATGCTACATGTAAAAATGTCCTCTTTAGTTAATAAATGTTATATGATTGAAACAAAATTAAATTTCAGGAACCTTTAACAATTAAAAAATATATATATTTCATAAAAAGTTTTAATTGAGGGAATAAGCGGTAGAAAATGGATGGATGGATGGATTTTTCCTATTTTAATTTTGTTGGTATAAAAAAATACAATTATTAATCATTTAAGTTTGACGAAATCTTAAAGCCAGAGGCAATTGGGTCGAAAGAAGCCAAATTGGGAATAACATTTTTTGGGGGGATGAAATCAATAAATTCCCTTTTTTTTTTTTAATGAACTTGGTAGTTGGCACAGTACAGTGACCTCACATTTTCATCAAGGCTAATGCCATCTTTCCAATGCCTTTTCCTTCATTCTGTTCCCTCTCATCATTCTCTTTCAATCTTCTACTTTCCCTCTTACTTTACTTCCCATCTTCCACAGCCTTCCACCTACAACCAATTTGCCCTCCCAACTAAATGCTTTTTGATGTGACGCTGCGTGGATGGCAGGTCCGGTGTTGGAATGCGGGCACACTATAAAAACTCATGAATAACATTAGATGGCTTTCATTAGAAAAAGGCCGACTTGTGGAATTATGACACTATCATGATGCCTTCTAGCCTTCCTCTAAACAAAAATTCTAACTATATATTTTTAATGCAAAAGTAAATTCAAAATGAGCAGTTTTTTCTTTAATAAGATGAAACAAAAAGTGTGGTAGTGAATGAATTCACAAGAATAACAAATCACAAGAATAACAAATGTAATGGACACTGACTTTCACCTTTAATATGCAAGTGCCTGAAAGCATGCACTTAATGAGAGTACATTATTATTTTTTTTAAGTCCCTCCTATCAGACGCCTAATTAGGCCTACCTCAGCATGTCTGTTTGTGTGTGTGTGTTGCATGTTAATTAATTTCCCGGGAGTAAAAGACTACCATGCTGTTAAAGCAGGAGTTACTTCTATGCCCGGGTGTGCTTTAGATTATTAATTTGTGGGGTCTCCGTTTCTGCTGCACTGTCCGGTCGTGCCTGAGTGGATTTTCTCATTTGCAGGCTGAATGGCTAAAATGCCATGCTCAGCTTCTCACTTACACCAAAGAAGTATAATGCATGTAAATTAAAAACAAACATTCATCAACTGTTGAATTTCCACATGCTGGACCTACTCTATGTCCACCATGTTGCCATTTGTAAACATTTAATTGATTATATGCAATTCTTACGTTTTATATGGAAATCAGGTATTACAAATGCACACAAAGTAAGAGTTCAGTCAAAGGGCACTGTCTGACTGTCCGTCGACCAATTTTCCTATTATAATGTAGTAATGTTGTACGTTTTCAATGTAGTGAGGCCCCAGGACCAACAGGTCCCTGGAAAAATCTGATGGGTACCCACCAGGGTTGCATAATTTTGAGAGAAAACCTAATTGCAATTTTTCTCTCAAAAAGTGAGATTGCAATTAGATATGCGATTTTTATATCTTATACATAAAAATACATTAAACTGTGAAAATAAAGAGAAGGAAGACATGTAACCTTAGACTGCCAATCAACATATTCTCATCCCAAGGTGCCAGACATTATCCATCCATCCATTTTCTACCGCTTATTCCCGTTGGGGTCGCTGGTGCCTATCTCAGCTACAATCGGGCGGAAGGCGGGGTACACCCTGGACAAGTCGCCACCTCATTGCAGGCCAGACATTATAAAAACATGCAATGATTTCCTTTAAAAATAGTTGGGTTTATGCAGACAAACTCATAGCTTTCGACTACTTGTGAAGTGAAGTGAATTATAGTTATATAGCGCTTTTTCTCTAGTGACTCAAAGCGCTTTACATAGTGAAACCAAATATATAAGTTACAATTAAATGCTCTTAAACTAAAAACATAACCACTAAAAACTATACAGTGATCCTATTGATATGTGATCATAACATATAATAATAATTATGCAAGTAATATTAAAAAAAAAAAGATATACACTTTTATTTTTCGCTACTGTTAAACTGTTTAACACTGTACTGTAATTGGAAGGTAAAAAACTTTTAGTTACCCGAAATAAATAAACAAAGAATAAAATGGACTCTCCTTTTTGTAAAAAAGTACAGTCTTTAATTTTTCTATATTTAAACTGTGTAATGTCGCAGTGGCCAAAATATTAAATATACTAATAAATAAAACCTCTGCCTTGTTTTAATGAATACTTAAGCCTACTACGCTACTGTATTTTAATGTTGGTCATTATAACTATGTCTAAAATGCAGGCCAAAGTGGCTCAAATCAGATTTTTCGATCAAACTGAAACTAATCACGATCATCGATCAAGATCATATACTCACACAAACTAAAGACATACGGTACATACATCACATACATATCATATATTACATAAATACCATACTGTACATCACATGCATACCATAAATCACACACATTATATTACATGCATATACTGTATATTACATAAAGTCTATTATATGCGCACTATTGACTGGTGATGCACTAAAAATTCAGCCCATGAAAAAAAGACTTGGCTCTCACAAACCGGATGTTATGATGACATATCCACTTCCACTGGCGGAATGTGACTTTCCGCATGCACACGAATGGCGTAGTTTGCCCAAAGATTTAAAAAAAAATCGCATTTCTGTGAGCCGGGGTGTCAAACATACGGCCTCTGGGCCGTATTAGGCCCATAAAGAGCATGCAGCTGGGCTAGACTTCAGTCACCCCCTCCCCCGAGAGGGACAAGCGGTAGAAAGTTGATGGATGGATGGATGTTCTAATAGTGGATGTTCTACACTGGCGAACGCAATAGCAATTCTTTGTATCACCTGCCGTGAAAGCGCCCATGATTTCAGAAGGGGCCGAGCTATGTGCCGTTTCAACATGTCCATAACACGACGTACTTACGCTGCTTATTAGTGATAGTATTGAAAATGTGGATTGTTACGATAATGTCTTGATTGTCAAATCAATTGTTAGTAATGTAACCTGTTACATTTCTACCCCAAAAAATGCTTTTCATAATCTATACATTTTGTGTTGTACAGTGTACACGTTTTTCTGGGCGCACATAAATATGCTCAAATAATATGTATCCCTTTCTAACTTCATGTGTGATTAATGAAATGAGTCCAAATTCAGAATAAACCACATGATGTTTGTACATCACATGAAGAAAATGAGTAAATTACATGAATTAAATCCTCTAATTTGATTTGGATATTATTTATTTTATCGTCTGATAGATAAAAAATTAACACCAATGGGAGCATTTTAGAACTGCTGGACTCAATTCCACCTATTTGACTGATGAACATGATCACATATTTTTTTTCTGAAAGTATAAATTACGACAAATGAAGATATAATACTATTAACAGAAACATGTAAGTGTAAAAAAAAAAACATTATCATGTGTACATTTTTAGAATGTGTTTGGTCTATTTTTAAACAAAGAAAACAATCTGAAGTTGTCTTTATTTTCAAGTTATTATGCCATGATTTTACCGGTCCGGCTCACTTGGGAATAGATTTTTCTCCGGAGCTAAAATGAATTTGACACCCCTGTTTCAGACTGAACCAGATTCCAATCAGATTTAGTCTACCTCCAGTGTGGCCCAAATATGATGCAAAAAATATCAAATCTGAAGTATTTTGGAGCATTTAGACTGGCAAAAAATAATCTAAAAAAAAATATATAACAGATTTGGTGTGCAGTGTAAACTAGGCGTATGGTGGTAGTTGGTGAGACAGGTTTTTTTCTGGGGTGGTACTTGGTGAAAAAGTTGGAGAACCACTGCTGAAAAAGCTCAATTATTTGTACACTGAATAAGATGCCAAAAAGACCAGCAAGACAGTGACACATATCAACTGCCATTTAGTGTTGCAGGTTTGCTGTGTGTGTGTGTGTGTGTGTGTGTGTGTGTGTGTGTGTGTGTGTGTGTGTGTGTGTGTGTGTGTGTGTGTGTGTGTGTGTGTGTGTGTGTGTGTGTGTGTGTGTGTGTGTGTGTGTGTGTGTGTGTGTGTGTTTTCAATGAAAAAAGCTGCCAGCTGTGCGGCATTGAGAGCCATCTCAGAACCCTTGCTGAGTTCTTAATGGTTGTTTAGAGCATGATTCACTAACACCGGAGGGCACGTGCATGAGGTTGTGTTTTATCCTGAAGACGTGAGAACATGCAAACAAATACACACACATACACGTCTCCGAGAGGTTAGAAAAGTTGGGCAGAATGAAGAGGAAGACGATTGACTCCATCAACAATATGCCTTTGCGTGAGAGAAACAGTAAAAAAAAAAAAAAAACATGTGAATGATGGGCAGATGAGTGGGAGGAATGATGAGAAAAAAACTGATAAGGAGCGAGGGAAGCCAGTAGAAGCAGGTGGAGAATAAATTGAGATGAGGCAACAAGGGACAGGGGGTGAAGGCGGAGATGGGGAAGTGCTAACTTGCATGATTTCCCTCTTCTCATCTTTTCTTGTATGCTAGTCTACATTATGCGCATCTAAAGTAGCAATCTGTATGTGTCGTATAGCACTGCACTCACACTCTTATCACCGGGGAGTGTAAGCAAGAAGACTGCAGCGTACATAGATGTGTTAGTGTTGGTAAATACGGTGCCCAAGTATGGATACAAAACAATTAATAATTTAGTTAATGACTATTTCTTAAAACTACTATTCTGACCTGAAAAATGCTGACATACACATGTAAGAGTGACTTGGGTTTCCACAGAAAGGGGGTGCAAAAAAATAAATAAGTTGGGGATAAAGTTGTACGATATACCGGTATTAGTATAGTACCGCGATACTCATGAATCATATTCGGTACTATATCGCCTCTAAAAAGTACCAGTCGGTCGTTGTCGTCACGTCAAGCATGTTCGGCAGTGCACAATCACAGAGTATTTACAAGCAGACACAGTGTGTAGACAGAAAGGGGAGAACGGACACATTTTGGCTTAAAAACTGAAGATAAAGGTGAAGCTGTGACACTGAAGGTGCTTTAAGACATGGCTAGCTAGCTTATGGCTAATGTCTAGCCGCAGTCAGCAGTGTTGTAACTGGTTCTAAATCACTAATTCTTGTCTCCATGGAAACAAATAAAGTACATTCATTTCAAATATTATCCCTGTACAACAAGTGATAAATATACATCTTCCACTACACACTGCAGCACACAGGAGTCATGACAATGGATATGTTAAGAATGGTCTATAGTTGACTAAGTCAAACCATCCTCTCCTTAAAAGACCTAACCTCGATCCAGACCTCATGGTAAACTACCGACCGGTGTCTCACCTTCCCTTTATTTCGAAAATCCTCAAAAAAATTGTTGCACAGCAGCTAAATGAACACTTAGCGTCTAACAATCTCTGTAAAACCTTTCAATCCGGTTTCAGGGCAAATCACTCTACGGAGACAGCCCTGGCAAAAATGACTAATGATCTATTGGTAAGGATGGATTCTGATGAGTCATCTATGTTGCTGTTCCTTCATCTTAGCACTGCTTTCAATACCATCAATCATAATATTTTATTAGAGCGTATCAAAACACGAATTGGTATGTCAGACTTAGCCTTGTCTTGGTCTAACTCTTATCTTACTGACAGGATGCAGTGCGTCTCCCATAACAATGTGACATCGGACTATGTTAAGGTAACGTGTGGAGTTCCCCAGGGTTCAGTTATTGGCCCTGCACTCTTCAGCATCTACATGCTGCCGCTAGCTGACATCATACGCAAATACGGTGTTAGCTTTCACTGTTGACTGATGACACCCAACTCTACATGCCCTTAAAGCTAACCAACACACCGGATTTTAGTCAGCTGGAGGCGTGCCTTAACGAAATTAAACAATGGATGTCCGCTAATTTTTTGCAACTCAACGCCAAAAAAACGGAAATGCTGATTATCGGTCCTGCTAGACACCGACATCTATTTAATAATACCACCTTAACATTTGACAGCCAAACAATTACACAAGGCGACTCGGTAAAGAATCTGGGTATTATCTTCAACCCAACTCTCTCGTTTGAGTCACACACTAAAACGGCCTTCTTTCATCTCCGTAATATCGCTTGAATTCGCTCCATTTTGTCTACTAGCGACGCTGAGATCATTATCCATGCGTTTGTTACGTGTCGTCTCGATTACCGTAACGTATTATTTTCGGGTCTCCCTATACCTAGCATTAAACGATTACAGTTAGTACAAAACGCGGCTGCTAGACTTTTGACAAGAACAAGAAAGTTTGATCATATTACGCCTATACTGGCTCGCCTGCACTGGCTTCCTGTGCACTTAAGATGTGACTTTAAGGTTTTACTACTTACGTATAAAATACTACACGGTCTAGCTCCATCTTATCTTGCTGATTGTATTGTACCATATGTCCCGGCAAAAAATCTGCGTTCAAAGAACTCCCTTATTAGTGATTCCCAGAGCCCCAAAAAAGTCTGCGGGCTATAGAGTGTTTTCTATTCGGGCTCCAGTACTCTGGAATGCCCTCCCGGTAACAGTTTGAGATGCTACCTCAGTAGAAACATTTAAGTCCATCCATCCATCCATCCATTTCTACCGCTTATTCCCTTTGGGGTCGCTGGTGCCTATCTCAGCTACAATCGGGCGGAAGGCGGGGTACACTCTGGACAAGTCGACACCTCATCGCAGGGCCAACACAGATAGACAGACAACATTCACACTCACATTCACACACTAGGGCCAATTTAGTGTTGCCAATCAACCTATCCCCAGGTGCATGTCTTAGGAAGTGGGAGGAAGCCGGAGTACCCGGAGGGAACCCACACATTCACAGGGAGAACATGCAAACCCCACACAGAAAGATCCCGAGCCCGGGATTGAACTCTGACTACTCAGGAATTTCGTATTGTGAGGCAGACGCATTAACCCCTCTTCCACCGTGAAGCCCAGCATTTAAGTCTCATCTTAAAACTCCTTTGTATACTCTAGCCTTTAAATATACCCTCTTTTTAGACCAGTTGATCTGCCGTTTCTTTTCTTTTTCTCCTCTGTCCCCCTCTCCCTTGTGAACCGGGGCTGGGGGAGGGGACAGGTCCGGTGGCCATGGATGAAGTGCTGGCTGTTCAGAGTCGGGACCCGGGATGGACCGCTCGCCTGTGCATCGGTTGGGGAAATCTCTGCACTGCTGATCCGTCTCAGCTTGGGATGGTCTCCTGCTGGCTCCACTATGGACGGGACTCTCGCTACTATCTAGGATCCACTATGGACTGGACTCTCACTGTTATGTTGGATCCACTATGTACTGGACTTTCACAATATCATGTTTGACACGCTCGACATCCATTGCTGTCGGTCTCCCCTAGAATGGAGGGGTTGCCCACAAATGCGGTCCTCTCCAAGGTTTCTCATAGTCATTGTCACCGACGTCCCACTGGGGTGAGTTTTTCCTTGTCCTTATGTGGGCTCTGTACCGCGGATGTCGTTTTGGCTAGGCCAGCCCTTGGAGACACTTGTGATTTAGGGCTATATAAATCAACATTGACTGATTGAAGATTTCATTATGTTCGATCATCAACCATTAAAACGATCACCTTAACTTTAAACACACTTCACACAAGCGAATGAAGGGCAAACTTACTAAACAGTCATACATGTCACACTAAGGGTGGCCGTATGAACAACGCCAACACTTTCCTAAACATGTGCCGTATTGCGAAACCACACTAAACAACGCCAAACACATTTTAACAAAATATTTGCACCGCAACTCAACATAAACACTACAGAACAAATTTCAGAATTCCCTGCAGCACCAACTCCTCCGAGACCCAATATAAACAAACGTCACTGGAACATGCTTTTTTGTCATACCAGAATATGATGAAGTGTATGTAGCACTCGGCTTCACTGTAACCACGGTGGGAGACGAGGAAATGCCGGTAAGTTCTTTCTTTTAGTGTTAATAAACTTATAGTGTGCTGTGGGGCTGTCTTGGTTGACAAGACTCTGCAGCATCGCGTGAACATCGAGGGCGGTACCTCTGGATTATCAGACGGGGATGGTGGTCCCTCTCTTTAAGAAGGGGGACCGGAGAGTGTGTTCCAACTATCGTGGGATCACACTCCTCAGCCTTCCCGGTAAGGTTTATTCAGGTGTACTGGAGAGGAGGCTACGCCGGATAGTCAAACCTCAGATTCAGGAGGAACAGTGTGGTTTTCGTCCTGGTCGTGGAACTGTGGACCAGCGCAATACTCTCGGCAGGGTTCTTGAGGGTGCATGGGAGTTTGCCCAACCAGTCTACATGTGCTTTGTGAACTTGGAGAAGGCATTGGACCGTGTCCCTCGGGAAGTCCTGTGGGGAGTGCTCAGAGAGTATGGGGTACAAACGGTCTTATTGTGGCGGTCCACTCCCTGTACGATCAGTGTCAGAGCTTGGTCCGCATTGCTGGCAGTAAGTCGGACACGTTTCCAGTGAGAGTTGGACTCTGCCAAGGCTGTCCTTTGTCACCGATTCTGTTGATAACTTTTATGGACAGAATTTCTAGGCACAGTCAAGGCGTTGAGGGGTTCAGGTTTGGTGGCCGCGGGATTAGGTCTCTGCGTTTTGCAGATGATGTGGTCCTGATGGCTTCATCTGGCCGGGATCTTCAGCTCTCACTGGATCGGTTCGCAGCAGAGTGTAAAGCGACCGGAATGAGAATCAGCACTTCCAAGTCCGAGTCCATGGTTCTCGCCCGGAATAGGGTGGAGTGCCATCTCCGGGTTGGGGAGGACACCCTGCCCCAAGTGGAGGAGTTCAAGTACCTAGGAGTCTTGTTCACAAGTGGGGGAAGAGTGGATCTTGAGATCGACATGCGGATCGGTGCGGCGTCTTCAGTAATGCGGACGTTGTATCGATCCGTTGTGGTGAAGAAGGAGGTGAGCCGGAAAACAAAGCTCTCAATTTACCGGTCGATCTACGTTCCCATCCTCACCTATGGTCATGAGCTTTGGGTCATGACCGAAAGGATAAGATCACGGGTACAAGCGGCCGAAATGAGTTTCCTCCGCCGGGTAGCGGGGCTCTCCCTTAGAGATAGGGTGAGAAGCTCTGCCATCCGGGAGGAACTCAAAGTAAAGCCGCTGGTCCTCCACATCGAGAGGAGCCAGATGAGGTGGTTCGGGGATCTGGTCAGGATGCCACCCGAACGCCTCCCTAAGGAGATGTTTAGGGCACGTCCAACCGGTAGGAGGCCACGGGGAAGACCCAGGACACGTTGGGAAGACTATGTCTCCCGGCTGGCCTAGGAACGCCTCGGGATCCCCCGGGAAGAGCTAGAAGAAGTGGCTGGGGAGAGGGAAGTTTGGGCTTCCCTGCTTAGGCTGCTGCCCCCGCGACCCGACCTTGGATAAGCGGAAGATGATGGATGGATGGAAACTTACAATGTTATGCACAGGTATAATTATAACAATTTTGTATACAAATCAAACTATTTATAGACACAGTGGAGACTGGGGGGTGAAAATATTTTTTTTCTCCCTAGGTGGGGTGTAACAGAAAATAATTGAGAAGCCTTGCTCTAGCGTAAGGTGACTAACAAGTCTTCACAAATTTGTTTGCTTACTTTTCATAATTCAGTGAAATTGGAACATTGACACTCAAGATTCCTTACAGACTGAGATAATGATGTTTATGAGCTGCTAACATACACAGAAAAAAAACAATGTATGAAGTGGGATTCAAACCGACGCTTACAGAGTCGGCTGCAACTAGCGTTTTAGACCGCTCACCATCCTGAGAATGGACAAATGCTCATAAACATGTACTGTCCAAAATGCATGTCGGATTGCTAATTGTTACAGGGCATTTAATGTGCAATTGAGCACAGATAGCTGAATTGCTCTTGAAATAAAGATCTATAAAATAATACAGGGATATTTTTTCCCATTTTTGAACAGGGACATATTGTTGGGTCAAATGCAGAGGATAATCTCACCACACTTAGTGTGTGTGTGTGACAATCATTGGTACTTTAACTTAACTTTTTTTCAAAATATCAACTGTATGTCTTCTGGATAAGCAAGAGGTTCAACTCTCCGGCTTTGCCTCCTATCTAGAACATCTGAATAGACCTTACTAGGAAGGTTAAAGAGTGTCATCCCGTAATAGTTGGAACACACTCCCCCGGCCCTCCATTTCAAAGAGAAAAACCACCACTGTGTTTTGTCAATCCAAAACCACAGACATCGATGTCAACACCATACTGCAGTCTTGTCAATCAAGACAGGCCCACAGCATTCATGCAGAGCCTAAAAGGTGGACTGCATTTTTTGGGGATTTTTTCCCATCATTCACAATCCTTGTGTAAGACAAGCACATGTATGTATTTTACTTTTTTAAGCAAAAAAAGTGTGGTTCCCCTCTTTCACTCCCGGGGGCTCTGCGACTGAGGCACGGGCATCGCTTCCTCACCAGAAGACGAGTCAGTGGGATTGATTCACAACATTCCAAGTCAAGGTCAGCAGCACACCATGGAAGCATCCATCGTGTATGGTGGGGACAGTGCACTGCTTCCGTTTCGCACTGCATGTGTAATATGAAAAAAGGAGGGTTTTGTCTGATGAACTCAGATTTTCAACGTTTGCACCAATGCAAGATTTTTTTTTTGTTGCTTGCTTTGTGCACCACCACTAGCTTGAGGGTTGAAATTGAGCACAAAGCTCCAGAGTGGGCCGTCTGCCAAAGTGGGTTCATGTTTGGAAGTGATACACGGCCACATGGGAAATAAGTTTATCTGACTTTTCAATCAAAATATTTTCTATTAAAAGGTTTTAGACATGCTGTTTATGGTGTGCCTTGTTCTCACATGTGCATTGGTGTAATTTCTTTTGGAGCAGTCCAAAGAGAGAGAATGAGTGAGCTATTGGTGTCATGTAAAAAAAGACACACAGTCACATTCATGCCCAGACACACAAAGTGTGATGAATGAAAACGTCTCAGTAGATAGTTTCCATTGTTATCAGTTTCAATTTTGTTCTGTTGATATCCTGTATTTTTGTTGGTATAATGTGATTTTTTTTTTATGCAAGTATCTTTGCTTTATTATGTCTAACTGTATTTTTTTTTTAACATTTAGAATAAAGTAAAAAATATTAGGATTTTTTTTCTTCCTAATTTAGGAATCACAACAAACGAATGTATGGATGTTTTAAAAAGCGCGTTGTCTTCACAGCTGGGAGGGACTGAATTATTTTACTGTCAGTGAAATAAATAGGTGAGATTTTGCTACATGTTCCTGTTCCTGGTTTGTCTTCACAACAAACATACAGTGGATGCTGAGTTAGGCAAGTAGTCTCTAACCCAGTGGTTGTCAAATGGGGGTACGCGTACCCCTGGGGGTACTTGAAGGTATGCCAAGGGGTACGTGAGATTTTTTTTTTAAGATTCTAAAAATAGCAACAATTCAAAAATCCTTTAAAAATATATTTATTGAATAATACTTCAACAAAATATGAATTTAGGTTCATAAACTGTGAAAATAAATGCAACAATGGGTTGACAGGGTTCAGGGTTGACAGTTAGATTTTTTGTGGACATGTTCCATAAATATTGATGTTAAATATTTATTTTTTTGTGAATAAATGTTTAGAATTAAGTTCATGAATCCAGATGGATCTCTACTACAATCCCCAAAGAGGGCACTTTAAGTTGATGATTACTTCTATGTATAGAAATCTTTATTTATAATTGAATCACTTGTTTGATTTTCAAAAAGTTTTTAGTTATTTGTACATCTTTTTTTCCAAATAGTTCAAGAAAGACCACTACAAATGAGCAATATTTTGCACTGTTATACAATTTAATGAATCAGAAACTGATGACATAGTGCTTTATTTTCCTTCTTTATCTCTTTTTTTCCAACCAAACATGCTGTGCTCTGATTAGTAGGTACTTGAATAAAAAAAAATGTTCACAGGGGGTACATCAGGGAAAAAAGGTTGAGAACCAATGCTTTAACCCACGACTCTTTGGCCATTTACAGCCTGCAGGCCAATATTTTAACCCCACTATTTTACATCAAAGTTTAGTGTAAAAGCAAGCAGGACACGCTGGGCGGCTAACGGTTAAATGTAGTGTGGTGATCTTGAACCACACTTGACAGAACAACAATTACAAAAAAGGGCAAATGCAACAAACACATATAGGGCAACTATTACTATGGGGAATAATAATCAACAATTACATTACCTTTAAACATGTGACTATCAAAATTCTACAAAACAAGTGCCGCAAATGTTAGATCCACTATGGACTAGACTCTCACAGACTTATGCTAGATCCACTCGACGTCCATTGCACCGATCGCCCAGGGGGGTGACGGTCCCCACATCTGCGGTCACCTCCAAGGTTTCTCATTGTCATCTTATTGGGTTGAATTTTTTCTGGCCCTGATGTGGGATCTGAGCAGAAGATGTCGTTGTGCCTTGTGCAGCTCTTTGAGACGCTCAGAATTTAGGGCTACACAAGTAATCTTTGATTGATGATTGAAAGCATGCTGGGAAATAGGAAGGACTGCCAGCAGTAATAGAGATGCTGGTTCCCAGCCAGATTTTCTGCATCTTTTTGCAAATATTTACTCAAAGAACATACTTAGAAATTAGACAGTAGTTGTCTTTTTAGCCTGTAATAGTAGTAGTATACTGTATGTGTTCTTGTTACTGCGATTTCTTTTCTGACATCTTGAGTATGACTATGTTGAGTAATGACCTTCTGCCATTTCCAATGTGTTGACAAGCTCAAAATGAATTCCCTCATGACTGCTAATGCCTACCATAACTCAGTGGTACTATGTGCTTCTGGTAGAATTGGTGGATGAAAATAGTTAAGTAGTCAAAAATATATTCTAAAACTGATACAGTAAGTACTCCAGCTTCCCTCAGGTAAAATTAAGATGCCTGGATTGAACAGTTGAATTACAGAGTGTATTTGAGTGCTACTCGGTAGAGGTGGGGGAAAATGATTGATTCTCCAACGCATCCCGATTAGAACGTGGGCTAGTCATGATTCAATAGACAAATTTCCGAAAATGTATTATTTACATACGTTAAATAAAGTAACACAGAGGGTTCTAAAATGCAGCATTAATGCTAATGTTCTCTAAACACTTGTTCTACGTTTGGTTCTAACTAATCATGGGAGAACCATTAGCCAACATTCTTTTAACGTTGTGTATCAGTTGGGTTAGTGCGAACACACACAGAGGAGTGAGGAAAGGACAAGCTATGCTGGCCACAGCGTTAAACTGGGTTGAATGCGAAGTAGTGAAAAAACTAAAGAATAAATTATTTCTACACTTCAACAAAGGGCTGATAGGAAATGCATTACAGCAGAGTAACCAGTTAAAATGAGGAAATTAGCAAGTTGAACAATGATAACCGTACAGTGTCGCCGCCGGCTGGAAAAACTTTCGGCCATAGACATAAATGAGTTAATAATTGACACTCGTGTTTGAGCCGCGAGTTTGTGGCGACTGGGGCCAAAGTGTCTGAATATTCTTTGGTTTTAGAAGGCACTAGAATTAAATAAAGGATGCCTGCTTGCCAATAGGGCCGTTTATTTATTTTATCACTTAGCAGGCAACTACAGTTCTCATGTATCTAGTCTTCCAATATATACTGTTGACATCCATTATCCAGAAATGGCACATTACTGCATATGTCAGTAGCCAAAGGCGAAACCTTGTCGACATATAACTTATAATTAAATCTATACGTTTAGAGTATGTAATAATAATAATAATAATATACAATACATTAACTCTTACCTCTCCTGAACTGCCTCCTTATTGTGGTAGAGGAGTTTGAGTGTCCCAATGATCCTAGGAGCTATGTTGTCTGGAGTCTTCTATGCCCCATGGCAGTGTCTCCCAAAACAAATAGGTGAGGAACCAGAAAAAGTGTATGTCTAAGACCTCAATGAAAAAACACAATCAAGGACCCAGATTCCCTTTGAGGAGGTGGGGCTCGATGGCGAGCGCCTGGTAACCGGGCTTCCCCGAAAGGGCAACGTGGGTCCCCCCTCCAATGGGCTCACCACTCACACGTGGGGTCATAGAGTTGGGTGCAATGTGACGGGGCTCTTGGCGATCCAATCCTTAGCTACAGAAGAAAGCTCATGGGATGTCAAACTCCACCTCGCTGGGGGTCAGGGAGGGGCCTGAGCTGGTGCGCGAGGTGGGGAAGTTATGGCTGGATGTTGTCGGACTCACTTCGACGCACAACAAGGGTTCTGGAACCAGTCCTCGCATGAGGGGCTGGAGTCTTTTCCACTCTGGCACTGAAAATAGAGAGACGACGGGCGGGTGTGGCATCGCAGCTCAGAGCCTGTACGTTGGAGTTTAACCCAGTACAAGAAAGGGATAGCTTTCCTCTGCCTGCAGGTGGGGGGAAGGGTCCTGACTGTTATTTGTACTTACGCACCAAACAGCAGTTCAGATTACACGCCCTTTTTGGATTCACTAAAGGAAGTACTAGAGAGTGCTTCCTCGGGTGATTCCCTTGTTTTGCTGCAATGACAGTGAAACCTGGAGAGGCGTGATTGGGAGAAATGGCTGCCCAGATGTAAGCTTGAGTTGTGTTTTGATTAGATTTTTGTGCTCCTCACAGATTGTTTATAACAAACACCCTGTTCAAAAATAAGTGTGTGCATATGTGCACTAGGCATCAGAAGACCCTGGCCACAGTTTGTTGATCGACTTTGTTTTTGTGTCATCAGATTTGCGGTCTCATGTTTTGAAGACAAGGGCGGAACTTTCTACCGATCACCACCTGGTGGTGACTTGGCTACGATGGTGGGGAGGATGCCAATCAGACCTAGCAGGCCCAAACACATTGTTAGGGTCTGCTGGGAATGTCTGGCAGAGTGTCCGTCAGAGAGAGTTGCAATGCCCACCTCTGTAAGAACTTTGAACATGTCAAGAGGGAGGCGCTGGACATTGAGACCGAGTGAGCCATGTTCCGGGCCCTTAATGTTGAGGCAGTCGATCAGAACTGTAGCCGCGAGGTAGTTTATGCCTGTCATGGCGGTAATCTCATGCAGTCAAGCTGAAGAAGGGAGTCTTATTTGATCCATTTGGCTCGTGGGAGTCCGGAGGCAGCGAACAGGTACCGAAAGGCCAAGCGGTTGTGTGGCTCTGGTAGTCGGAGAGGCAAAAACTCGGACATGGGAGGAGTTTGAGGAAGCCATGGAAAATTACTTCCGGACAGCTTTGAAGAAATTCTGGACCACAATTCGTCGACTGAGGAGGGGGAAGCAGTGGACTGTCAATACCCTGTATGGTGGGGATGGTGTGCTGCTGACCTCGACTCGGGATGTTGTGGAACGGGGGTGGGAATACTTGGAATACCTCCTCATTCCCACCTACACGTCTGCCTTTGAGGAAGCAGTTTCTCGGGAATCTTTGGTGGAATATCCTATTTCTGGAGTTGAGGTTGCTGAGATAAGTATAAAACTCTTCGGCAGGACCCTGAGGGTGAATGAGATACACCCAGAGTTCCTTAAGGCTCTGGATGTTGTGGGGATGGCTTGGTTAGCAAGACTCTGCAACAATGCCTGGACGTCGGGGGCGGTGCCTCTGGATAGGCAGACCGAGGTGGTGACTCCTCTTTTTAAGAAGGGGAACCAGAGGGTGTGTTCCAACTATTGTGGGATCACACTCCTCAGTCTCCCTGGTAAGGTCTGTTCGGGTGTACTGGAGAGGAGGCTCCACAGGATAATCGAACCTCGGATTCTGTAGGAGCAGTGAGGTTTTCGTCCTGGTTGTGGAACAGTGGACCAGCTCTATACTTTCAGCACGATCTTCGAGGGAGCATGGGAGTTTTCCCAACCAATTGAGATGTGTTTTGTGGACTTGGAGAAGGCATTCAACGATGCCCCTCTGTATGTCCTGTGGGGAGTGCTCAGAGAGTATGGAATACCACCTGATTGTGATTCCCTGTATGATCAGTGTCAGAGCTTGGTCTGCATTACCGGCAGTAAGTTTGACCCGTTTCCAATTAGGGTTGGACGCCGCCAAGGCTGCCCTTGGTCGCCGATTCTTTTCATAACTTTTTCGGACAGAATTTCTAGGCGCATTCATGGTGTTGAGGAGATACGGTTCAGTGGCTGCATGATCAAGTCTCTGCTTTTTGTAGATGATGTGGTCCTGCTGGCTTCATCTGACCAGGATCATCAGCTCTCACTGGATCGGTTCGCAGTGGAGTGCAAAGCGACTGGGATGAGAATCAGTATGTCCGAGTCCATGGTTCTCACCCGGAAAAGGGTGAAGTGCCATCTTCGTGTTGGGGAGGAGTCCCCAACACGAAGATGGCAATTGCCCCAAGTGGAGGAGATCAAGTACCTCGGAGTCTTGTTCACGAGTGAGGGAAGAGTGGATTATGAGATCGACAGGCGGATTGGTGCGACGTCTGCAGTCAGTCGTGGTGAAAAAACAGATGAGTCAGAAGGCAAAGTTCTCAATATACCGGTCGATCTACATCCCTAACTTCACCTTTGGTCATGAGCTTTGGGTTATGACAGAAAGGACAAGATCACGGGTACAAACGGCCGAAATGAGTTTCCTTTGTCAAGCGGCAGGGCTCTCCCTCCGAGATAGAGTGAGAAACTCTGTCATTCGGTAGGAGCTCAGAGTAAAGCCGATGCTCCTCCACATCAAGAGGAGCCAAATGAGGTGGTTCGGGCACATACTTGCCAGCCTTGAGACGTAATTGTAATCAAATCATGAGTTGCCCAAGATTCCCACCTCTACTACAGCGGCACAAATTCGATTGGCAAAAATGATGATGATTAGCCAAAATGTGAAAGGAAGTTGTAGGCAGCACAAAATGCTTAAACTCTGTCAATGCAGTAAAGACTTTACACTGAAAATGGTACTTATTTTTAACTTAGCAATTGAAGCATTTAGTATAAGACCTTTTCCCGTCTTTATTACCATGATTAACCCTCCTCGCCCAGCTGCTCTCAAGTGTAATAATTGTTTGTTGACCTCAGGCTCTTTCCCTGCTGCTAATGTGTGTGTATAGTTTCTTTAAGCATATCAGTCCTTACTTACATCCAAGCTTTTGAGCCCTGTAATTACCTTTAGCTTTGATGCCATCGTGCCCCACACTTCTACCTATACACATATGCACACACACCAAGATAAGAAACATCTTGTCACACAACACGAATGTGCACACTCACACATCTTGGTGTCATGCTGTGTCACTAATGGTGTTCTAGTAAAACACTTACACCTCGCAAATTAATCTATGCCTTTGGCTTTTTGAGTGTGTAAATAAGTGTGTACGTGTATGTGTGTGTGTGTGTGTGTGTGTGTGTGTGTGTGTGTGTGTGTGTGTGTGTGTGTGTGTGTGTGTGTGTCCTACCGCTGTTGGATGACAGCAGTTCAACTTTACACACCACTGGCTCTCACTAATACCAAATCAATGAATAATATCAGGCTTGGACTGTACACTACAATCCCCATGCCCCTTATTCAGTATCTCAATAACACGGACTACATAGTTGGACGTGCGCAAATTTTCAGGACTTATGCAGATCTTAAATACAGCTCAGCAGGTACCAGAAAGTAAGAAAAGTTGCTTTTGAATAAAATTGCAAAACTAAACACCAGATAATATGTCTTGCCTTATACACACACCATAATAATACTTGTATGTTGAAGCACAGTACGATCCATCAAGTGGCACGGCTTCATAGCTTACCAAAGTCGTATTAAAACATGTTGATGGATTTTTGAGCGCTATGTTTAATGTTCTATATTTTCAATGGAACCTTTTAAAATTTTGATGTTGTTTACTTGAGTCATATTGCCATCTACGCATCTCTTATGTGTGAGTGCCATCGTATTGGAGTCTACACATATCTGTTATATGTACTGCACTCTACTGGCCACACTTATTTCACCATCTACCAAATAAAATAACTTTGAGGTCGATATGCACAACCAAATTTATTCCGTACATTAGGCGCTCTGGGTTATAAGGCGCACTGTCGAGTTTTGAGGAATAGAAAGGATTTTAAGCTTGCCTTATAATTCCAAAAATACGGTACTCAAATTTTTGACAAAATAATACCATTACATGTTATATAAACCACAAGAATGTGTTTCATATTTAGAAGGAAAAAAAATCACAATATGCCTGCCCCCTTTAAAGTTTTTTTTGTAATATTTTCCCTATAATGCGCATTGAAGTGAATTATATTTATATAGCGCTTTTCTCTAAGTTACATTTATAAACCAGTGTAAGGTGGCACTGGGAGCTGGTAGGTAAAGTGTCTTACCCAAGGACACAACGGCAGTGGGTAGGGTGGCAGAAGCAGGGATCGAACCTGGAACCCTCAAGTTGCTGCCATGGCATGCCATGCTGCCATTTACCATGAATTGATTAACGTGGACCCCGACTTAAACATGTTGAAAAACTTATTCGGGTGTTACCATTTAGTGGTCAATTGTACGGAATATGTACTGAACTGTGCAATCTACTAATAAAAGTTTCAATCAATCAATCAATCAATCAATCAATCAATCAATCAATCAAAGCCACTCTATCAACAGAGCTATAGGTTTGAATATATCAAGTGTGTTTTATCCAATTACTCGACTAATTGTACAAATAATATTTAGATAACTCAATTACTAAAACTAATCAATAGCTGCTCCCAAATGAGTTTGTCTTTGAAAGCACAATCACGAGATAAATAAAAAACACATATTAAAAAAACCCACTGGTAGGCTTCACGGTGGGGTTAGTGCGTCTGCATCACAATACGAAGGTCCTGAGTAGTCTGGGGTTCAATCCCGGGCTCGGGATCTTTCTGTGTGGAGTTTGCATGTCCTCCCCGTGAATGCGTGGGTTCCCTCCGGGTACTCCGGCTTCCTCTCATTTCCAAAGACATGCACCTGGGGATAGGTTGATTGGCAACACTAAATTGGCCCTAATGCGTGAATGTGAGTGTGAATGTTGTCTGTCTATCTGTGTTGGCCCTGCGATGAGGTGGAGACTTGTCCAGGGTGTACCCTGCCTTCCGCCCGATTGTAGCTGAGATAGGCACCAGCGACCCCAAAGGGAATAAGCGGTAGAAATGGATGGATGGATGGCACTGGTGGGTATGGCAGCCATTTTTTTAAAATCTCCCAAAAAATCACATATCACTGGACAGCCCAGGTGTCCTCTTCTCAACTATTTTTTTGGGGGGGGCATTAACTCAGGTCTGTAAAAGGTTTGTCCATTTTCAGAGTACAAAAATACGTCATGTCACATAGCTGCCTTCGAGAAAATGAGCAAATGTCGCCATCTAGTGGCCCAAAACCATAGTAGCCGGAAGTCTTCCTCACAAATAATTGACATGCGCTAACACACATTACAGTAGTTTGTGTTTACAACAGGCAGACAGCTAACATTGAATACCAGCAAAATGCGTCTCTTACTGTGCGAAGCAGCGATGGCAGACATCTTTGGCCACTTTGTTGGAAACACAGCTCGCCATGGGCTCTGAGGAAAAGAGCAACTGGCCACGTTTAATGCCGGTTGTCGCCCGCAGGCCGTAACCTTTCCCCGGGCTTACAAAGCGCTCCAACCTGGACGCCATTAATAGTCGGGTTTATTATATTTTATATAAGCCCGCGCGAGCCGCCATACAAATGTTTACGCACGCACGACGTACGCTGAGCTACGTGTTGACGACACAATCATGCGTCATCGCGTAAGACGTAATGACGTCATGCAGCATTTTTAAAATATAAATTTCATAATCATTACTGCAAAAACTACAATTCTTACGTAGTTTAAATTTTTAATTTAGTTGAAATACGTACTATGGCCACTACTACTAATAATACTACTCCTGTATTAATAGCTTAAATAATGTCCTCCCTACTTATTTTACAACTTAAATTCAAACGACTTATTTCGTGTGTATTGCCATGTTTATCATTACTTTGCGTGAATAATCAAGTAAGTTCAGAGAAAATGGGAGTGACGCTTTTCTCTGGAACTATCGCTCACAATTCCAGTAAGACTTTCCCAAATGAGGAAGTACGCCCGCACATATTCGAGTTGGAACACAATTGCAGCAAAGTGTCCGCTCGGATCAAAAAGAGAAAGGAAAAAGAGACCATTGCTTTTTTTTGGCTGAAAATGTTTGCTGTTCTTTTTCTTCATGTTGGAACCATTGCAACCTCAGCAGCTCTCCCTGGTGAGTGTATAACATCCAGTATGTCAACAGATTGTATCACACATGTAACCGCGTAGCCATTACATGGAACAACATAAACATCTTAAATGATGTTGGCGTCTGATAGTATACTCTAACCCGGGTTTAGATTGTACAAATAGCATACCGTATTTCCTTGAATTGCCGCCGGGGCGCTAATTAATTTAAAACCTCTTCCCACTCCTGCGCTTACCAAAGGCATGCGGTAAAAGTAAGTATGCGCTAATTACTTTAAAACCTCTTGTCTCTACGGCACTTACCAAAGGCATGCAGTAAAAATTTGAGTGTGATGTAAGCTTGGACCTTAAATCCTACTGAATAGCTCTTAATCTTCTTCCCTTTATGCGATTTCAAATTACCGGTATGGAAATCAGCCTCCTCCATTTTGAAAATGATGACAGGGGAAGTGTCACTCGTGACGTCACGGGTTTGACCAGGCGGTAATACTAAGCATGCCCTAATTTATTTTGGGAAGCGAGTTTGACCCGGCAGTAATTCAAGGCAGGTGCATACTAAATTACCTGCGGCAATTCAAGCATAGGGGGGTGGGGGTGTATATTGTAGCGTCCCGGAAGAGTTGGTGCTGCAAGGGTTTCTGGATATTTGTTCTGTTGTGTTTATGTTGTTTTACGGTGTGGATGTTCTCCAGAAATGTGTTTGTCATTCTTTTTTGGTGTGGGTTCACAGTGTGGCGCATATTTGTTGCAGTGTTAAAGTTGTTTATACGGCCACCCTCAGTGTGACCTGTATGGCTGTTGACCAAGTATGCCTTGCATTCACTTGTGTGTGTGAAAAGCTGTAGATATTAGGTGGTTGGGCCGGCACGCAAAAGGAGTGCCTTTAAGGTTTATTGGCACTCTGTACTTCTCCCTATGTCCGTGTACCATTCTATACAGCGGCGTTTTAAAAAGTCATAAATATTAATTTTTGAAACCAATACCGATATTTTTCGATATTACATTTTAAAGCATTTATCGGCCGATAATATTGGCAGTCCGATATTATCGGACATCTCTAGTTGGAATAAAACATCATGTTAGTTTTTGACAAATACATTATTTATTGAGTAAAGAATATTACAGCACAATATGTAAACACAAAAACATCAAAATCTGCGGTCCCCTCCAAGGTTTCTCATTGTAGTCCCATTGGATTGAGTTTCTCCTTGCCCTGATGTGGGATCTGAGCCGAGGATGACGTTTTGGCTTGTGCAGCCCTTTGAGACACTCGGGATTTAGGGCTGTATAAATAAACTTTGATTGATTGATTAAAAATCCGGGCGGTTTATAACTTCAGTCTGGATGTTGTGCAATTTCCATGAGTCTTCCGCTGAATCCAGGAGAATTGGCAAGTCTGAGAATGTGTCTGAAAAGCAAGCAATTCCCCAATTATCCTTGTTGTCATTACAATTACAGTAGTACTCCAACATATGAGCTCAATTGGTTGGTCGTTGACTGAGTTCTTAACTCAAAACAATCAAAGGCACCCATCGAAATTAATTGAAATCAAATTATTTGTTGTTAAAACAGCATAAGTTTAACATGTAAAATCCGATTTAAAAAAAAACAACAAAATTTTAGATACGAAATACTATATAAAAACTACAGTAGTTTTATGCCGTAATTTAATAATATTGTACAGTATTTACCTTGGAGAGTGGACTTCTGCGTATCTCCTTCCACCTGCTTCTCTGTCAAACACACCGTCAGCTGCTTCTCCATATTTTCACAGATACATTTCCGCTATTTAGATATTATTTTAACATCCTTGGTTGGTTTTAGATTACTTCTACTTGAATACAGCGCAGACTAGCAGTGATAAGATCGAACTACTTCGCCAAGTCTGTGACACACTCGGTCATGTTTTTGATGATTTCTTTCTTTAATTCAATGAATATCATTCGCTTCTCCTCAGCTTTATCCTTCACACTGACTTTTTTTTTTTTGCCGTGGTTGAAAAATAAAGTTGTGTCCATCTTCAGCTATAAGATAATGCTAGCAAGTAAGACCAGATGTTTTTGACGAATCTTACTGTGACATTTTGCTAGGCCAACTAATGGCGGGAATGCTTGTAACTTATAGTCCATTAGCTGAGGGACAGCTCTTATCTCAAAACACTCCTAAGTTGACGTACCGCTGTATCACTTGTGACTGTGTTATCATGCATCATTAATGTGTTATTTTGTACAGACAGTGTTTACTAGTTAAAGTGCTGTCGTTTTTAGTTGTGCACAATTACATTATTGCTACTTTTGATGGTAATATGACACACTTTATAAGAAGAGTTAGTGTAATGCATCCTATTAATACCACTGTAGCGACCAGTAGTATTCGTATAGAATGTAATGCAGGGGTGTCAAACTCATTATAGATCGGGGGCCACATGGGGAATAATCTACTCCCAAGTTGGCTGTACTGTTAAAATCATGGCATTATAACTTAAAAATAAAGACAACTTCAGATTGTTTTCTTTGTTGAAAAATAGAACAAGCACATTCTGAAAAGGTACAAATCATAATGTTGTTGTTTTTTTTTTACAATTACATGATGCAATTAATCGTATTCTATCTTTGTCATTATTTATACTTTCTGAATAAATTATGTGATAATGTTTATCAGTCAACCCACTGTTGTTAATTTCAATCTTTCAAAATAAAAAAATAATATCAAAATCAAATCACAGAATGTAGTTTGCTCATTTTCCTCGACTGGTGCACTAACATGTGGTTAATTTTTTTTTTTTACATATGTAGCATAATCTACAACGATACAAAGAATTGTGATTGCGACATCTAGTGGACATATTTAGAACAGCAGTTTCTTTTATTCAAAAATGTTGCCTCATTTTTATACTTAGCAAACTCCTCCTGCAGGCCGGATAAAACCTGTTTACGGGCCGGATTCGGCCCGCCGGCCATACGTTTGGCACCCCAGATTTAATGGGTAGTGATACCCCGGTAAATCAGGGTATTTACATGCTGAAGTTTGTCATACTGACCAGATGCATGTTGATTTTCATTTTGTCTCGCTGGCGGGAGTTTGAACCTGTGGTGTAGATCAGTGATTCTCATACTGTGGTAGGTCTACCATTAGTGGTATGTGGGCTTCATCAAGTGGTACACCAAAGAATCACTTGATGTTTTATTTTCCTTCAAACAGTCTTACTGTTCAAACTGTGTGTGATGTTACAGTGGCTACAAATATTAAATATACTTTTTAAATAAAACCTCTGCCTTGTTTTTAATGAATATTTAGGCATACAACGCTGCCGTACAGTATTTTAATATTGGTCATTGTAGTGGTACTTAGAGGGCCAAGTTTTTTCTGTGGTGATACTTGGGGGAAAAGGTTTGAGAACCTCTGGTAGAGGAAATATACTGTACATAAATAGTTGCAATATTGCAGGTAGAGGAAAAATACCCACAGATTGTATTCCAGTGCAGTGACCTTCAATTTTGTCAATCCACCCCAACAGGAGTGAATTTTGATTGTACCAACAACGGTGAGAGGCTGATGACATGTAACTTTGAGGCTCAAAATTGCACTGACTACAACGTGTCCCTCTGGAGCCACGAAGGGTATGGGTGAGTAATCTATGTACATAAATGCACCTATGAATGTGTGACATCAATGCAGTGTACAATACTCTTGACATGACCCCAAATGAAAAAGCTTGTCCACTATCCCCCAAAAACCACTGGAAGCAATCCATCAGTGGTGGTAATGAGCTAATGATGATTGGTTTTGTTTTGGCTCCACAGTGAGCGCTACTGTCTTCCTCTTCAGTCTGCGAGTGGAATATGTCTCTGCTCCGTGGATATGACTCTGGTACCAGACGAGACTCACCTGGCATCTCTTCAGAGAGGCGGAAAAGATGTGGAATCCAAAAACATCACAGTAAAATACCACAGTGAGTTCACAACTCAGAGTCTCTCATTGACCCTTAAGAGACTTAAAGTTAAATTACCAATGATTGTCACACACATACTAGATGTGGCAAAATTATTCTCTGCATTTGACCCATCACCCTTGATCACCCCCTGGGAGGTGCGGGGAGCAGTGAGCAGCAGCGGTGCAGCGCCCGGGAATCATTTACGGTGATTTAACTCCCAATTCCAACCCTTAATGCTGAGTGCCAAGCAGGGAGGTAATGGGGCACATTTTTATAGTATTTGGTATGAAAGGGGGACTTTTTTGGGAATTTTCCCTTTCGTTCACAATCATCATTGTATTTTTTTAATGTATTCTAAATATTAAATAAACCTAAATAAAAGTCTGATTACAGCGGAGCTAATGGGAGGTCCTCTTTTCCGCCAGTATAACATAAGAAAAAACTGTCCAAAAAGCGCCCACAATACTTAATTTACATTTTGTGATTTGAATATTAACCAAGTATTAGTGATATTGTTTTTATAAGCGCTAATGCAGATTAACTATTTTTAGCGGTACCGTGATCACGAGCGTGTGTATAATGTTTACATAATTGAGTGGTAAGCTACTTCCTCGCTTCTTTGCTCGTGGACGTTTATTGTAGATCATAAATCATGCCTCTCACTTGGATAGTAGAAGGACGAGGGCGTGTTCTGACAAGTTGGCACACTTTAAAAGCCAATTTATGGCGAGAACGACACAAAAGACGCTTTTTTTTGCGAGAATTAAGAATCATTCCTCATCTAAGTGGGAATATATTAGCATCCTAGCTGTTGGAATCCTAATGACAGCAGACGTTGTACAGTAAGTGACGTTGTTGAAAAAAAGCGAACGTAGTGATGTGTTTTTAATGTGCCACATATGCTTAATATGGGCAAAAATTTAAATACTAAATGTTAATATGAATGTACCAGTTACTACACTACATGTATGCTTACATCATGTATCTAAAACCATAATTTTGGTGTTTGGATGTTTTTTTAGAGGCTACATAGGCAGAATAGAGCGGCTCACATAGGCTCCATTGTAAGTGGACTTTTATTTATGTTTATTTACAAGTTAAAATGCATTAAAAAACAAAATACATCCGTTATCATGCCTTTCGTAATGATTGTGAATGATAGGCAAAATTAAAAAAAACAAAAAACAAACAAGTGCTGCTCCCCTTGAAGAGCCTTCTGCACTGGGAGCTCTAATGTGCTGCAACTGCTGTGTACCCTGGGTCAGAGTCCTAATGACAGTGTTTTTTCACCTGGTTCCTCCGTTCTCAGTCACATACGACGGACTGGCTAACTGGTTGAGCTTGGCACTTTGTGCTACATTGAATGTGTATGAAAAGAGCTATACAAAAAAAAATGGATTGATTGATATGTCTTGGCTTGTTGCAGTAAAACCAAACGCCCCATCCATCGTCTCAGTGAAGGAGTCAAATGGGAATGTTGTAGTGAAGTGGCAGTCACACATCAATAGAATCAGTTTAAGGGAAGACATGATGACAAATGTGACTTATCGCAAAGAAGGAGACACAAAAGAGGTGAGAAAAAAGCTGCCTGGTTTATATTGGACTTCAGAATTTGAACTGTTTTGACTCATTTCTCCCCTTTCTCATCACCAGGTGTCTGAAATTGTCAGGGTTCTAACAGCAGATGAGCCGTGTTACCTTGAAATACTCGGGGAACACTTGGCGCCCAGCACAACATATGTGGTCACCGCGCAGAACTTTCTGGAACGGGGATACCAGCCGAGCGACCGCAGCGAGGAGTACAGATTTACGAGCCGTGAGTCTTCATCGGCATCATAAAAGTCACTACCCGATGCGCTATCAATTTTCAAAGTGTGAGACGGCTTTAAGAAAATAAAGAAAACAATATTTTTAAACCTGCTAAGCTAGCTTAAGAAACCTGAGGGTTGCAGGTTCGCTTCCCACCTATTGACATCCAAATCGCTGCCGTTGTGTCCTTGGGCAGGACACTTCACCCTTTGCCCCTGGTACCGCTCACACCGGTGAATGAATGATGAATGAATGATAGGTGGTGGTCGGAGGGGCCGTAGGCGAAAACTGGCAGCCACGCTTCCGTCAGTCTACCCCAGGGCAGCCGTGGCTACAGATGTAGCTTACCACCACCAGGTGTGAATGAATGATGGGTTCCCACTTCTCTGTGAGCGCTTTGAGTATATAACAATAGAAAAGCGCAATATAAATCTAATCCATTATTATTATTTTTTTTATTAAGTTATGTCGAAGGCAAAATTTGCACATTTTCAGTTCGTATTGTGAGCAGACCCCGATTGAAGAAAAGAGCTGCAGAAAATATGTTTCAGAAAAATAGTTTTTCAGCCAAAACTTGTGTAGTCTGGCTTTTAATTCTGTTCAGTTTTAATTCTGTTCAGTCCCTTCAGCATTTTGTAGGATTTTTTTTTTTGGACGTTTTGGTCAAAAATGAATTTGCAGCAGCTTTTTCAAAAAGTTGCGGGAAAAGTTGCAATGTTTTGAGGCTTTTTTTGTAACATCATTTTGTGAGCATATGGTGTTACCAATGTGTGTTCAATGTTTTACTGTGAAGGCTGTTTGTATGATAAATATGTTTGGAGTTAAAATATTTCAACAATGTACGTTTATAACTCCTGGGTAGTCCCATGAATGCACCTTACAGGACATTGTATAGTATCGTGTAAAGCGGTGTTTTTCGAATAGTGAGTTGGGGCCCCCTGGGATTTATGTTATTTGCATCTACACGCCAATATTCATGTTAGAAAGATACACAAGCCTAAAGCTTGGCCGCAATCTAATCAACAGGCACCCTGTCCAACCGATTGGAAGTAGTGGAGAAGTTTGGGATTTTTAAAAAAATGAATTGTCGTCAACGGCATGTAAAAAGAATGTAACCCACAGTTCGATGTACAGATGACTACATATATAATAAGTTCTCATTAGTAATTTAAGTTTTATTGTTATTAACAAATCAACATTTACAACACAAGATACAATTACAATTAGTGCACCAACCTAAAAACCCGTGGGTAAGAAGTTATCCATCCATTCATTTTCTACCGCTTATTCCCTTTGGGGTCGCGGGGGGGTGCTGGTGCCTATCTCAGCTACAATCGGGGGGAAGGCGGGGTACACCCTGGACAAGTCGCCTCCTCATCGCAAGGCCAACACAGATAGACAGACAACATTCACACTCGCATTCACACACTAGGGCCAATTTAGTGTTGCCAATCATTTTATCCCCAGGTGCATATTTTTGGCGGTGGGAGGAAGCCGGAGTACCCAGAGGGGACCCACGCAGTGGGTTCCCTAATGATTTTAATTTAAAAATAACAATTTTCATTTGCACAGTTTTCATTTGTTTTCTTTTTTTTTCTGGGAATTTGGCACCTGTGGCGCACATCAGGGATTGTTAAAATCTGGTACATGTACCACGAGTAGTACAGTAAATATTGTGTTTTTTTCTGAGGTGGTATTTGGTAAAAAAAAAAAAAAAAAAGTTTGAGAAACACTGACATAGAATATATATTATTAAAATATGATCTTACATATAAAAAATATTTTAAGTGTGCATTTTTTTCCTCGAGTGGAGTAAGTGCTGCCTCTCTCCAATGAGCGCATTTACACCGGCAAAAAAAAAAAAAAAAATGTGTTTTCAATGTAGAGTCACTGCAGGATGGCTTCCAAAATGCCCATACACACAATGCACATGATGTTTAGCACGTGGTATTTGGAACTTAGTGAATCAGGGCCTAACTGTCCAAGTCAAATTTGCAGTGAAGGTGCGGTCATTGGAGAAAATTGCAGGGATTGTCGCGATCATAATTTAGCAAAATCCTAGAGAGACTCGCTATTCTATTGTTTCAGCATCATGAAATGGAAACCAATGGTGTACTTTGTACATTTTCTAACTCTTCAGCCCCATCACCTCAACGCTTACTGGTGGCAGTCATCATCAGCCTCAGCCTGGTAGCCGTCATTGCCACCTGTGCGACGTATGGCTGTTATGTGAAGTAAGTTATTTTTTTCCTCTTTCATAATAGATACCACAGAGATGGCGGTTATTCACACCTGTCTTGGTTTTTATTTTAGGTGTCGAGCCAAGTACTGGGACTCGGTCGGAGATTATCAAAATTCCAAACTTCTCGATTTAAATCGTAGTGAACAAGAGGTTTGTTGACCGTACTTCCTCATGAACTTTGACCCTCTTCATGAATGTTTATTTAACTCTTAAAATGGACAGCAAGTTGATGGAGATTTTGTTGTTGTTGAAGGTTTTGAAGCCTACAGCGCCCATCATCTCATCTATCTATGTTGAGCCGCCCACAGATAACATCAAATCATGGTTGGTATTGTGAACAAAGAAACAACCTCAATCATATACACAACCATTCACACTCATATTTACACCTGTGGACAATTAATGTATGGACAAATTAGAGTCTCCATTTAACTAACTTGTTTTTGGGATGAGGGAGGAAACCAGAGTATGCAGAGAAAATCCAGATACAGAACAAAAACTACACACAAAGACGTCTGATTCGATAACCTAAGCTACCTTTGTGCGTCCCTATTTGACCAAAACATGGCACATTTTTGTCTAAAACCACCAACTATACAGTATTTTTTCTGTATAAAAACTTCAAAAAGAGATTCCAGTGATTTGTACAACAGGAAACAGAGGTTTTCCTCCAGTCACACACACACACACACACACACACACACTAGTGACATGTAATATCCATGACTGGAAAAGTTATTAAGCAACAGAGGAGGAGTTATGATGCTAATGTTGATCAATGAAGAAGTCAGAAGAATTGTCAAATAACTGTCTAGCACAGTGATCACCAACCTTTTCTATCCCTGGTTTAATACATCACTTTACATACATACATGTATATATATATATATATATATATATATATATACACACATACATACATACATACATACATACATATATATATATATATATATATATATATATATATATATATACATACATATATATATATATATATATATATATATATATATATATATATATATATATATATATATATACACAGTATATATATATGTATATGTGTATATATACATGTAGATATATATATATACATATGTACCCCGCCCACCGCCCGTGTGCAGCTGAGATAGGCTCCAGCACCCCCTGTGACCCCGAAAGGGACAAGCGGTAGAACACGGATAGATGGATATATATATACATAGTAAAAAAAAAAAAGTTGTCTTTTATTGGCTGATGTCAACATGTCTACAGTACCGCTGCTGTACAAACTAACTAACTCTTTATGGTTTATATAGTCCTTGGGCTGTACTATATTTGTTCATCCCATGGTCACAAATGGGATGTGAGTCAGGTTACGTCAGCGCAAGAAGTAGTAAAATCAGCTCTTCACTTGGCGGGATTTTCCTGTGTGATAAAGAGGGGAGAAACGGGAGAGTCCTTCTTTAGCCTCCACCTTGTTTTATCATATATTTCTGCCTTAGCATATGTCAATGTTTACTTTTGTATATAAATCAACACAAAATTCGTACTTTGGAACAATGTTCAAGGACTTGATTATTCGGCTTGTTAGCTTCCTATTGGAGTTGAGCGATGATGATGATGATGACGGTGGGCTGCGTGATCGGAGAACGGGCCACTCGCCTTTGCGGAACCTTACAGTTTGTGGAAGACGTGGCAGAATTTCCAGCATTGCTGGAGAATGGAACCCAGTTGATTGTTCCCCAGAAAGTGTGGGGGCCTTTCTCCTGATGCGTCCCCAAAATGCAAGTCCTCGCATGCAAGACTACAAAAAGTCCAATGCGTTGCAACAGTCAGCCTTAACGCATTGTTGCAGCACAACGATTAATGAGCACGTCATGAAATCCACGTTTGCGAGACGAGCGGGGTTGAGGCCAAGAGAGGCGAAGCGCGTTCAGGAGTTAAAATGCACGCCTGTTTGCGGGTCTGTCATTCACTCTCCTGGTAAGGTTGTCACTGATGTCATGTTAATACTTTTTTATATTAAATATACTTTCGGGATCGACCGGTAGGGTCACAAAGATCGACCTGTCGATCGCGATCGATTGGTTGGCGACCCTCGGTCGATGAGCTAAAAAATATGATTCATGTTTTTTTAATCCTACTCTGCGATTTTGTTGCCCCTGTTTAAACAACAGGGGCAAAACACGCTGCAAAGTACAAACGCTCCAAACACAGCAATGATCCATACCACCTCGACCACAAATAAATCATAATAGGTGCCCTTTAAAGGGGAACTTCACTTTTTTCGTCCACAATCCTTATGAGAGAAGACAAACTTTTAATATTTTCTTCATTCTAATTTGTAAAAAAATGTTTCTTCATTGGTAGCTGAAAATTCAACTATTGGGAGCAATCCACAATAGCTGCCATTGGTTGCTATTTCTGTGTGTGGAGCGTTTAGACAGACCTTTAGTGTGTCGGTGGTGATACTGATATTATTATTTTTAAATAAACAAATACGGCCCTGCGATGAGGTGGCGACTTGTCCAGGGTGTACCCCGCCTTCCGCCCGATTGCAGCTGAGATAGGCGCCAGCGCCCCCCGCCACCCCAAAAGGTAGAAATGGATGGATGGAATAAACAAATACTGCTTTGCATTTAATTATCCATCCATTGTCTACCGCTTGTCCCTCTCAAGGTAATTTGATTTTCTAAAAGAGTTTTCCAAAAACAGGGTCTGTCTCATAATCCCGTAAGGGACGGCGTGGCGTAGTGGAAGAGTGGCTGTGCGCAACCCGGGGGTCCTTGGTTCAATCCCCACCTAGTACCAACCTCGTCACGTCCGTTGTGTCCTTGAGCAAGACACGTCACCCTTGCTCCTGATGGGTGCTGGTTAGCGCCTTGCATGACAGCTCCCTCCATCAGTGTGTGAATGTGTGTGTGAATGGATAAATGTGGAAGTAGTGTCAAAGTACTTTGAGTACCTTGAAGGTAGAAAAGCGCTATACAAGTACATTCCATAAAGGAAGTAATACACAACACTACTGTAAAACATTTTTGGATAATATGTGATACTTCTAAAGCAGTGGTGATTGCTGTAATACTTCAATGGAAGCTCAGTTTACCCTAAGATGTAAAAAAAAAAAAACAAGTGGTCAAATTAGGTACTTTTGTGTTTACATTTCATTGACCAAGTAGGATGCGTTCAACTTTGGACTTCAATGTGGGAGCATAAAGTGGGTAGTTCCACTGCAGCCACAGTAGGCAATCATTAGATAAATGCTCAGCTTTGTCTCGCCCATCACACGCTGGGCGTCTCTGGACGTTTATGGAAAGTGGGCTTGACCTCGGCTGGCCTGGACGGTGAGCTTCCGCATGATGATTGGATGATCTGTCTGAGGCGGAATCCCTTTTTGATTGACGGCTAAATGAACAAATCATCCATCCATCCATCCATTTTCTACCGCTTCTTCCCTTTAGGGGTCGCGGGGGGCGCTGGCGCCTATCTCAGCTACAATCAGGCGGAAGGTGGGGTACACTCTGGACAAGTCGCCACCTCATCGCAGGGCTAACACATATAGACAGATAACATTCACACTCACATTCACACACTAGGGTCAATTTAGTGTTGCCAATCAACCTATCCCTAGGTGCATGTCTTTGGAAGTGGGAGGAAGCCGGAGTACCCGGAGGGAACCCACGCAGTCACGGGGAGGACATGCAAACTCCACACAGACAGATCCCATGAACAAATCAGCGATTTTGAAATATAAACCACTACCAGATAATTTGTCAACTGTCCATTGTTCAGAGTTTATATAGAGAATTTTACAATCCTCCAAGTGATGTTTTCTTTTGAAAATCTAGCATCTTTGTATCTTTAATCTGTTATTGGAGACTGTACACGTGTTTAAAGAGCAGCTGAAAACCAACAGTCGCTACTCATCCAGTGTAGATACTTATATTGTGTTTTTTATAACTGCCAGTGGTGACTTTTGGAAGTGCAGTGGCTCACGTAGTTAACTCTCTAGTGATTTTGATTTGTACACACTATTGTCGGTTGACCATCAAGTAGTCCAGTGTGTAGTCTGTGTTTCATCCTAAAGTCAGCTGGTATAGGCTCTTTCACAGTCGTGAGGCTCAACAGAATATGTACTACAGACATATTGATGGATGGATAAAAGTTATTGTAGCCATTTGATCTAACAAGTCATTTTGCTTGCAGGTCTAAAGGTTCCAGCACCGAGAGCCTCCTTCAAAGCAGCGGAATCAGCAGCGGCCCGTCTTCTCTCAGTGGCACGTGCACAGACGCTGTTGACATTATCACGGGTGTCCAGGTGGCGATCAGCAAAGCCCTGATGAACATCAGCCCAATGTCACTGTCGACCAACCATCCCCTGACCAGTAGTCTACAGCCCGCTTGCCTCGGTCCCTGCAATCGCGAGCACTTTTTAGGTTCATACGAATGTGACAATACAACAACATACTCCTCCATCGTGCCAAGCTGTCCACCCCAGATGAAGACCGAACAGTCCCAGTCTGGAACAATGTGCCAATTTGAGTACCAAGACGCAGGTGTCACGTCCACCTGCCCCGACAAGCAAGCGTCGGCTTGCGAAGACATCGCATTACCAACCATGGTTTCATCTTACATACTGACTAGTACGTTTTGCCAGCAGGGAACTCGAGACTCGGGCAGATTTTCACACTCTGACGAGTCCCTCAACTGCAGCAAAGCAAGCGTGAATGGAGACGTCGCATCTAAAACGGGGGACGGACACATGAGCCTGAAGCAGATGTTTGCAGGTGATGATGACGGCAGTCTTCCAGTCTGTAGCAACTACCAAATGTTTCAGGGTTTAAGAATGCACACTGGCATTTTGTTTACCGACTTGAAAAGTAGTGGAAAAGGTGAGAACTCTGGGAAGTTTCCACAAAAAACAGAAGATGCCATTAAAGGTGATACGGCTGACAGCTTCACCCTTGCAAGATCACAAGAGAGTCTTCTAGTGCATGGCGACTACCAGGCATTTCAGGGTATAGTGAAACAGCCTGGTGCTAAAATTGCAGATCAGAAAAGTGTTGGCAAAGATGAAGCCTTGGAGACATTTCTAGAAACAACAGAAGATGCCAGTAAAAGCAATAAGGTCAACAGCTTCATGCTTGCAAGATCACAAGACAGTCTTCTGGTGCATGGCGACTATCAAGCATTTCAGGGTTTAGTGAAACAGCCAGGTGCTAAGATTGCAGACCAAAAAAGTGCTGGCAATAATGAAGACTTGGAGAAGTTTCTAGAAACAATAGAAGATGCCAGTAAAGGTAAAAAGGCGGACGGCTTCATGTTCGCAAAGTCACAAGACAGTCTTCCAGTCAATGGCAACTACAAAGCATTGCAGGGTTTAAATAGGCAATCTGACATTAAGTTTGCAGACCTGACAAGTAGCAGGAAAGAGGAAGACTTAGAGAAGTTTCTAGAAAAAACATCAGAAGATGCCAGTGAAGGTAAAAAGTCTGACGGAATCATGCTCGTAAGATCACAAGATAGTCTTCTAGTCGATAGCAACTACAAAGCAATGCAGGGTTTAGTGACGCTACCTTGTTCTATGACTGCACACCAGAAACGTGTTGGGAAAGAAGAAGACTTGGAGAAGTTTCGAGGAAAAACATCAGAAAAGTCCAGTAAAGGTGATAAGTCAGACAGCTTCATGCTCGCAAGATCAGAAGCTAGTCTTTTAGTGGAGGACAAAGCATTGAATGGTTTAGTGAAGCATTCTGGAAATACATTTGCAGCGCAGAAAAGTACTGGAGGAGAAGAACAATTGAAGTTTCTTGACTTAGTTTCACATCACATGCAGACGCCTTTTTTGCCCGCTACTGACCAGCAGCATGAAATTATCACTGTGAGCGGCTACAAAAATGTGTAGCGTGCTGCTTCTTTAATGCTTTTGATCGTTTGCGTATGTTTTACTTAACAGTACATTGTGTGTGTTTGTGTGTTCGTGTGTGTGTGTGTGTGTGTGTGTGTGTGTGTGTGTGTGTGTGCGTGTGTGTGCGTGTGTGTGTGTGTGTGTGTGTGTGTGTGTGTGTGTGTGTGTGTGTGTGTGTGTGTGTGTGTGTGTGTGTGTGTGTGTTTGTTTGTGACTACCATGAATTGATTAACGTGGTCCCCGACTTAAACAAGTTGAAAAACTTATTCGGGTGTTACCATTTAGTGGTCAATTGTACGGAATATGTACTGAACTGTGCAATCTACTAATAAAAGTATCAATCAATCAAAACCTGGAGCCCTTTATGTAAGAACTTGTTGCCTGCTAGAAAATGACATTTGGAGAGGACCTATTCAATGATATCAACTACAACGTCACTCAGTGGATGCAGACTTCAACCACGTATGACAACCTTAATTGGGAAAAGCCCGTCCCTCACTCCCAGACAACCAATGCCAAATATAACCTCCCTGGTTAATGTAAAAGCTCCATTTTTTTTGCTGTGCAGTTTTTTGTTATTGAATAATCAGAGTCAACATTATTTCAATATGTATTTGTTAATTATGTTGCTGGTAATACATCCATCCATTTTTATACCGCTTGTCCTCACTTGGGTCACAGGTGTGTTAGAGACTATCCCAGTTCAAAAGCGCACATCAAAACGTATGTTCTTTTGTGTTTATCGAGTGAAAAGTACAATTCAAGTCCTCGTTCCAGTCGAAGCCTTCTGGCAACATGGCGCGTCCCAAATAGCATCATTGAAAATGGTGCTAAGAAGGATTACCCTCAATACTTCTCAGATGGAAACGTTAAAAAAATGACAATATGAATGAAGTAGTTGAAAGTTTCAAAAACTACAATGTAAAATTTTACACAATCCGGAAGAAAAGATTCTAGAACTTCGGTCAGTTAAGAGCTTAAATGACACCATAGACTGAAAACCTTACTCGAAATAAACATGTAATGAAAATTGTGAAAAAATGTAAATCCGAGACCTCAACTGACTACAATAGAATTTATATGGAAACGATTAAAAAAAGTTTTTTTAAAGAGATTTGAGAACCTTTAATGTATTCAAACTGTTACATCCCCAAACAAAAAATAAAAATATTAAAAGTTGTACTGATTTAAAGACAGGAGACAAACGCCAATTTACATATTACAGACCTGTTTCTTTACTTCTACAATTTTCTAAAATAACTGAAAAATTATTCAACAACGGATTGGACAAATTCATAAGTAGAAGGGGAATACTCGCGGATAGTCGGTACAGATACAGAGCAAACATTGATGGCATCAATCGAAATAAAAAAATGATAGAGTATTACCAATGCAATAGATAGTAAACTGTGCAGCTTTATTGTTTGTTGATCTATCGAAAATATTTAACACAATTAATCATATTATCTTAATTAACAAATCAAAACGGTGTGGCATCAGAGGGTTGGTCTTGAACTGGGTAAGAAACTACTTAACCAACAGGAAGCAATATGGGAAGATAGACAGGTTTACAGAGTAAATTAATCTTGTGGCGTACCTCAGGGATCAATACTGGGACCAAAATTATTTGCAGACGACAGAACTGCATTTTGTTCAGGAGAGAAGACACAAAAGCTAATTCAAATAATAACAGAAGAAAGAACAAATTAAAAAGATGGCTTGACAAAAATAGTCTTTAAATCTCAGTAAAAATTAAATTGTGCTATTTGGTATCCATCGCTTTCCTCCTCTCCAAGGTTCTCATAGTCATCATTGTCACCGACGTCCCACTGGGTGTGAGTTTTCCTTGCCCTTATGTGGGCCTACCGAGGATGTCGTAGTGGTTTGTGCAGCCCTTTGAGACACTAGTGATTTAGGGCTATATAAGTAAACATTGATTGATTGATTGATTGATTGATTGATTGATTGATTGATTGAACAGTAGAAGAGAAAGTCAAACACAAATACAAAATAAATCACATTTTTGGGTGTAATAATAGACGATAAAATGAAGTGGAAATCTCATGTAAAAATATACAACATACTGTAAGGTGGCAAAAAAATGCATCAATAGTGAATAAAGCATGAATAAAACATGTTCTAGACCAAAAATTACTTCATATTCTCTACTGCTCGCTCGTGTTACCATTTCTGAGTTATTGTGCAGAAATATGGGGAAACAACTACATAAGTACATTTCATTCACTCACCATATTACTAAAGAGGTCAGCTGGAATAATACATAATGCTGGATATAGAGAATAAGCAAACCATTACTTATTTAATCAAATATATTGACATTCAATGATGTGGTGCATTTGCAAAAAGCTAAATCTAAGTACAAGACAAATTATAACCCCAAAAATGTATAACAATTCTTCGCAACAAAAAGAGAAGAAATATGATTTAAGGGAAAAATGTAATTTAAAACATTTGGATGTACGTACAACACTTAAAGACCTTTAGTAAATCAGGATGTAAAAAGAAACTTTGTATTTTTAATTAATTAATGGCGTTCCAATTTTAGAACAGGAATTGAACAAATCTGTTAGTAATTGCTATGGAGTGCTTCTTCCTACTCCCTTTCAGACAAGTTGTAATGAGAAAATATAAAAAAATATGTGATGTATCATACTGTCACTGTATGCATGTTTGAAATAAACTTGGAATAACAACAACAAAAAAGAGACAACGAGAGCTGATCATCTCTCCTCAACATGCTGTGGCTTGTGCAGCCCTTTGAGACACTTATGATTTCGGACTATATAAATAAACATTGATTGATTGATGTAACTGTTGACTCATTGCTTGGTCAGCATTGCAAATGAAAATCTGTTCCTAATTGTTTACCCTATTACAATAAATGTTGGGCAGCACGGTGGGACAGGGGTTAGTGCATCTGCACGAAGGTCCTGAATAGTCCTGGGTTCAATCCCAGGCTCGGGATCTTTCTGTATGGAGTTTGCATGACAACAAACAATAAGGAAGCCCTCTGTGATGTCTTTTTTCTAATATTACAACTATTTATTTGTAGATGTAATTAATTAAAACAGTACAGTAATTTGACAACAAGTTATGAGTATATAATTTATAATTTTACTGCTGTCTACAGCAGGGGTGTCAAACTCATTTTAGCTCAGGGGCCACATAGAGGAGCATTTATTCCCAAGTGGGCAAGACTGGTCAAATCATGTCATGATAACTTAAAAATAAAGACAACTTCAGATTGTTTTCTTTATTCAAAGCACAATTTGAAAACATACAAATCATTATGTTTTTTGTTGTTTTTTATACACTTACATGTTGATGTTCATAGTAGTCTATCTTCTTTTGTCGTGATTTATAATTTCTGAATAAATTATGTGATAATGTTCATCAGTCAAATAGGTGTGAGTCTGGCAGAGTTTTAAAATGCTCTCTTTGGTGTTAAATTTGAATCTATCAGAAGATGTAAGAAATAGTAATATCAAAATCAAATTACAGCATGTAATTCATGTAATTTACTCATTTTCCTGAAAGGATGTAGAAACATCATGTGGTTTATTCTGTACATACTGTTTGTAGCATCATCTACAACAAAACCTGTGAATTTGGACTCATTTCATGAATCACACAGGAAGTTATAAGAGGATACATGTTATTTCAGCATATTTATGTGCGCCCAGATAATGTGTGCCCAGTCCTCTATCTCAGTGGTTCGCAACCTTTTTTCAGTGATGTAGCCCCTGTCAACATTTTTTTTAAATTCAAGTACCCCCTAATCAGAGCAAAGCTTTTTTGATTGGAAAAAAAGAGATAAAGAAGTAAAATACAGCACTATGTCATCAGTTTCTGATTTATTAAATTGTATAACAGTGCAAAATATTGCTCATTTGTAGTGGTCTTTCTTGAACTATTTGTAAAAAAAAAAAAAGATATAAAAATAACTAAAAACTTGTTGAAAAATACAAAAGTGATTCAGATATGAATAAATATTTCTACACATAGAAGTAATCATCAACTTAAAGTGCACTCTTTTGGGATTGTAGTAGAGATCCATCTAGATTCATGAACTAAACATTTCTTCACAAAAAAAGAAAGCTTTTGCATCAATATTTATGGAACATGTCCACAAAAAATCTAGCTGTCAAAACTGAATATTGCTTTGTTGCATTTCTTTTCACAGTTTATGAACTTACATGCATAGTTTGTTGAAGTATTATTCAATAAATATATTTATAAAGGATTTTTGAATTGTTGCTATTTTTAGGATATTTTAAAAAAAAATCTCACGTACCCCTTGGCATACCTTCAAGTACCCCCAGGGGTACGCGTACCCCCATTTGAGAACCACTGCTCTATCTTAACAGGGCACTTAGCTCCGCCCCCTTTAAAGTCACCCGCACTACTGCTGCAGGAGGTAAAATAAAATTGCTATTGCGACATCCAGTGGACACATTTAGAATAGCAGTTTTTTTCCATTCAAAAAAATTCAGCTAACTTTTATACTCTCCAAAATAATCTCGTGGGTCGGATAAAACCTGTTCGCAGGCCCTACGTTTGACACCGCTGGTCTAGACTCTACTTTTGAATCTGTGTAGTATAAAAGGAGTAAAACATCGATACAGTATTTGTTTTCCAATTTTCGTTAAAATCCCCCCTTGTTAACTCTTAAAGGCTTACTGAAACCCACTACTACCGACGACGCAGTCTGGTAGTTTATACATCAATGATGAAATGTTAACATTGCAACACATGCCAATACGGCCGGTTTAGTTTACTAAATTACAATTTTAAATTTCCCGCGAAGTGTCCTGTTGAAAACGTTGCGAAATGATGACGCATATGATAACGCGTGTTTGTGACGTTATAGGTTGGAGGGGACATATTAGCCCAGCACTATTTGCGGCTAAAAGTTGCCTCTTTTCATCGCGCAATTACACAGTATTTTGGAAATCTGTGTTGCTGAATCTTTTGCAATTTGTTCAATTAATAATGGAGAAGTCAAAGTAGAAACACGGAGGTGGGAAGCTTTAGCCTTTATCCACACAAACACACGGTGTTTCCTTGTTTAAAATTCCCGGAGGTGAAGCTTTACTATGGATCAGAGCGGTCAAGCGGACATGGTTCCCGACCACTTGTCAACCGGCAGGTTTCGGTGTGAAAATTGTGGTAAAAAGTCGCCTCTTACCAGAGATCAGCGGAGATCAGCGGAGCTTGCGCCATTCATGCAGCTGCCGTGACTTCCCTCAGAGACTGGCGTCAACACACCCGTGGACACACCCCTCCGACTATCAGGTACTATTTAACTCACTAAAACACTAGCAACACAACAGAAAGATAAGGGATTTCCAAGAATTATCCTAGTAAATGTGTCTAAAAACATCTGAATCGCTCCCAATGCAATCGCCTTTTCATTTTTTTATTTTATTTTATTTTTATTTTATTTTCTCTAGTCCTTCACTATCAGTATCCTCATCCACAAATCTTTCATCCTCGCTCAAATTAATGGGGAAATTGTCGCTTTCTCGGTCCAAATAGCTCTTGATGCTGGAGGCTCACATTATATACAATGTGAGGAGTCCTCACACCGGTGACGTCATCGTCTGCTACTTCCGGTAAAGGCAGGGCTTTTTCATTAGCGACCAAAAGTTGCAAACTTTATCGTGGATGTTCTCTACTAAATCCTTTCAGCAAAAATATGGCAATATCGCGAAATGATCAAGTATGACACGTAGAATGGACCTGCTATCCCCGTTTGAATAATAAAATCTCATTTCAGTAGGCCTTTAAAACATCCATCCATTTTTTACCGCTTGTCCCTTTGGGGGGAACTGGAGCCTATCTCAGCTGCATCCGGGCGGAAGGCGGGGTACACCCTGGACAAGTCGCCACCTCATCGCAGGGCCAACACAGATAGACAGACAACATTCACACACTAGGGCCAATTTAGTGTTGCCAATCAACCTATCCCCAGGTGCATGTCTTTGGAAGTGGGAGGAAGCCGGAGTACCCGGAGGGAACCCACAAAGTCACGGGAGAACATGCAAACTCCACACAGAAAGATCCCAAGCCCGGGATTGAACTCAGGACTACTCAGGACCTTCGTATTGTGAGGCACATGCACTAACCCCTGTTCCACCGTGGTGCCCTGCTTTAAACATAAAAAACGAAATAACAAGGGGATTAAATGTTATTGAAAAGACAAAAGGCCCCAAAACATTGCAGTTTTAGCCACAACAGTCTGAAAAATCTGCAGCAAATTCAGGAATTTCAGGCCGAAACATTCACAAAAATCTCGAAATCCCGGAAGGGGTGATTTCTGCACATCATATATTTTCTGTGTTCTGTCTGAGAAATGTGACTTTTTAAACACATTTCATGTCACAACATGGTGAAGCGTCAGCAACAATTGAACTGTTGCGCAACAGATACTGTAGTGCTTCTTCACCACCTCTCTGGAACGTCCATAAAAATACAGTACATGTGTTCATAACACTGTGATGAGGTAGCGACTTGTACAGGGTGTACCCCGCCTTCCGCCCGATTGTAGCTGACCCCAAAGGGAATAAGCGGTAGAAAATGGGGGGATGTTCATAACACGGACATGTCAACTTGTACTTGTCATATGTTTTCTTCATTTTAAACCTGCCTTTTTTAGTTGTTTTAAAAAAAAGGCTGTGCAACATTTCCTGTAATTAGAGTAGCCAGTAAAGTAGATGCTTGATAGGGGCGGAGAATATAGGAGGGATGTTAAAAAAATGAAGTGTAATGCTGACACCTCTACATACACCTGTACTGTACATGCAGCCACACACCTGAAGCTTTGGACCGAAGCATGCGACCAGCCGGGCGCCTCAGGCTGAGGATGTGGTTGGAGGAGCAGATCCAGTCTGGGAAATATCCCGGAGTTCGCTGGCTGGACCAGGTAGACGCTCATCGGCCAGAAAATTAAGGACACCTGCACAGTTTAAACCAATACAAGAGCTGTGTCAAATATTCATTATAATAACACATGGTGTTTTTGTTTTTTTTTGTGGCTGCAAAGTTTCACAGCATCTTTCAATATTAGTACCTTGTCATGGAGCTTAATATGAATACTTGTCTCACAAGTGTCAATCAAATGTGAGCATTATTATCTTTGGAAAGGCAGAAACTTTGATACAGCTCTTGTGATAATCATAATTACATTTATTTATAAATAGTAAATCATCGTTTTGTTGTATGTTTTATTCATTACGTTTTTATGTAAATGTAAAAAAAAAAGAATTGTGCCAAGCTTTAATTTTGTATGTAAATGTACTGTAAAAATGTAAGTGCGTTAAATTACATTTATTGTGCAAATGAATATACAGCAAGTGCTGCACAAAAGATGCGTTATTTATTTTTTAATGTGAATGTAAAATTTAAGTCAATTAAATGCATTGTGCAGATTATTATTCAGTGAGTGTTTTGCAAAAGATGTGTGAATATTTTTGTTCATGCAAACCTAACTACAGTATTAATTAAATTGAATTGAATGTATCGTTTGGATCAGTGGTTTCAAACTCAAAAAAAAAAACTTTGCTCTCCAAGTACCACCATACTGACCAACTTAAAAATACAGTAGCCTTGTAGGTGTAAGTATTCATTGAAAACAAAGCGGAGGTTTTATTTAACAAGTATATTTATTACAAACCCCGTTTCCATAGGAGTTGGGAAATTGTGTTAGATGTAAATATAAACGCAATACAATGATTTGCAAGTCATTCTCAACCCATATTCAGTTGAATATGCTACAAAGACAACATATTTGAAGTTCAAACTGATAAACATTTTTTTTTTGCAAATAATCATTAACTTTGGAATTTGATGCCAGCAACACATGACAAAGAAGTTGGGAAAGGTGGCAATAAATACTGATAAATTTGAGGAATGCTCATCAAACACTTATTTGGAACATCCCACAGGTGTGCAGGCTAATTGGAAACAGGTGGGTGCCATGATTGGGTATAAAAGCAGCTTCCATGAAATGCTAAGTAATTCACAAACAAGGATGGGGCGAAGGTCACCAATTTGTAGGCAAAGTTTTAGAACAACATTTCTCCAAGAGCTATTGCAAGAAATTTAGGGATTTTACCATCTACGGTCCGTAAAATCATCAAAAGGTTCAGAGAATATGGAGAAATAAATGCACATAAGCTATGATGTTACAGACCTTTAATCCCTCAGGAAAATTTAGTTTATGAGTTTGAACATCAAATATGTTGTCTTTGTAGTGCATTCAACTGAATATGGGTTGAAAAGGATTTGCAAATAATTGTATTCCGTTTACATTTAAATCTAACACAATTTTCCAACTCATATGGAAACAGGGTTTGTAGTTTCGGCCACTGTAACATTACATGCAATTTGAACAGCAATACCGTGTTTGAATATAGGACAATAAAAAAATGTCATGTTATGAAGTGATTTTTTTTTGGCGCACCACTAAATGAAGCCCGCGTACCACTATTGGCAGAGTTGCATATAAAAAGAGAATGGCCAACTCTGTTTCAGGTGATCTCCTCAATGATTGGTTAAAAAGGCAGTCACGTGACTACAGGGCGCCATGACTGCTACCAACTTTGAGATGATGCTATGTGTTTGCGGCGCTTCCTTGTTAGTTTTTCTAAGTGTAAAATAATAATTATAATAGATTTGATTTGTAAAAAAAAATAAAAAAATAAAAAATAAAGCACATTACATTGAGCAAACCACCTCAAAGTGCTACAGTGTATTAAAAAAATAAATTAAAGAAAAGAAAATAATAATAATGATAAAAAGATGATAAAAATAAAATTAAATAAAAACTAGAACAGCCTAATAGCTAGAACTACCATGCATATGTCTATAAAAAGGCTGGGGGCAAAAAAAAAAGCTGTAAAAATGCCCTGTTGTGCTGCATTGAGCTGCTTCAACCGTAGAAATTGTGGAAAGTTTTAACATCGCTTTCCCCACAACCCGGAAAGAAGACAAGTATGGGAAGTGAAGGTTCGTGAACAACACCGTAGAACCACCAATTACAGCATCTTGTGCCAGGTAAACACACCACAAAACGTCTGCGTTTTTTTCAGGTGAGAACACTCAGAAGATAATACAAATAATAACTGAAGAAATTAATAATCAAAAGAGATTTTGAATCTCAGTAAAACTAAAATAATGCAATTCTGTAACAATAGAAAAGAAAGTCAAGGACAAATACAACTACGGACATTTGAAAGAATAAAAGAAACCAAATTTGGGGGGTAATAGTAGATGGAAAAATGAACTGGAAATCTCATTGAAAAATATACATCATAAAGTGGCGAGAAAAATGTCAATAACGATTAAACAAAATATGTTGTGGACCAATAGTCACTCCATATTCTCTACCGCTCGATAGTGTGATCATATCTCAATTATTATGCAGAAATATGGGGTAATATGAAAAAAGTACATTTATTCACTTAGCATGTTAGAAAAATAAAAAGTGAGTTGTAATAAAACATGAGTAAGTGATTACAAATACATTTGAGGTCGACACCACAGTTGACATGCGTCACACAAAAGTCATTATTTGTCTGTGATTGTTGATCCAAGGTTAATGAAGAGTTTGGCAAAATGAGGATTATAACTTATTTTTTTGGTCGTTCTGTGTATTTCTTATATGTTTATTGCACTGTAAGGTGCGTGTTAGAGTACCTGCTGGTCACGAAACCCTGCAGGAATGAAAAAGCAGAGAGCGTCAAATACGGCCGCAAAATTATACTTTCATGAAACAAAAGCATGCTTTATTGTAAGTTTATGAGCTGGAGTATGTTTGTAAATATACACAGATATTATTTTGGTTTATTTCGTCAGAAAAACTAACGTCAAAACTACAATTGCATGCACCCGAGCACAGCCGCACAGATTCTTAGTAGCAGACATGGCGCCTGTTTTTTAGTTGGCCACACTCTCTTCATACACCACTCTGCCTACCACAGTTTGAGAATCAATCATCGGTGCCCAAACTACGGCCCAGATCTGGCCCGACAGCGTCCAAAATCCCGCCCGCGGGAAGTCCCAAGTTTGAACTCAACTTGTGGTGTTTGGGGGAAGAAGAATACTGAGTTGCATCCCAAGAACACCATAACTACTGTGAAGCATGGGGGTGGAAACATCATGCTTTGGGGCTGTTTTTCTGCTAAGGGGACAGGACGATTGATCCGTGTTAAGGAAAGAATGAATGGGGCCATGTATCGTGAGATTTTGAGCCAAAACCTCCTTCCATCAGTGAGAGCTTTGAATGGTTGACCAAATACTTATTTTCCACCATAATTTACAAATAAATTCTTTAAAATTCCTACAAAGTGAATTCCTGGATTTTTTTTCCACATTCTGTCTCTCACAGTTGAAGTGTACCTATGATGAAAATTATAGACCTCTGTCATCATTTTAAGTGGGAGAACTTGCACAATCGGTGGCTGACTAAATGCTTTTTTGCCCCACTGTGTGTGTATATATATATATATATATATATATATATTGAGCCTGGCCCCCGGTCAAATTTTTTTAACCCAATGCGGCTCCCCCGAGTCAAAAAGTTTGTGTAGATGAATACACAGTAAGTTGTGTGTAAAAGAAACCTTATTGATGTGAAATGCAACCGTAACAATTTATTTAAACTGAATTAAATTTAATTAAATGCATTGTGCGTATGAATATTCAGTGAGTACTGTGCAAAAGATGTCATTATTTTTCAATGATCAGTAACTATATGAATTAAATTAAATGTATTATGCCACTGAATATAAAGTGAATGATGTGCAAAACATACCTTATTTATTTATAAAATAAATCTAACTGTATAGATAAAATAAAATAAAATTGAAATACAATAAATTGAATTCAATTAAATTTATTGTGCAGAAAAATTTACAGTGAGTGCTTCGCAAAAGACGCCTTACATATGTGTTACATAAATGTAACAAATTCAATTAAATACATCCAATTAAATGTGCATGTATGTCTGGTCAATGGCCTTTGAGTAGTGAAACGATAACAATAGTACTGATGTAGCATTTTTACCCCCCTTTCATTTTTGTCTTCAGTCAGAGAAAGTTTTCCAAATCCCGTGGAAACACGCAGCTCGTCACAGCTGGAGTATCGACCGAGACGCCACTCTCTTCAGGAGCTGGGCCATGCACACAGGTGTGGTAAACATGCTGGGGTTCCTAACTCATTGGTATTTATTGCAGCTGGACAGGTTGTCC